>NC_090612.1:1066682-1074518 GCF_004359215.1 Bremia lactucae
AGCACTAGCTAAAAAATATTCTCGGCCATTTGCGTATTACTATGCCGCGAGCATCGCACTAGTCGATTGTAGATAGATTAGAAAAGTCTCACCACTTTCTCTAAATTCGAATGGCAGTTGGAACATCATAACCCAAAGCTTCTTCATGTAAGCATGTAAACAAAAAGTCCAGATTGCTTTTCAGTGATACCATACGGCGAAAGATTGCACGTGCTCGGATTCGAACCAGGGATATTACCGCCACAAGGTGAGGTACTGACCACCCACTATACTACACACGCCTGGCGAAGTATGGACCCTTGTGCCTCTTTAATGCTAAGCAATCGCTCTACCATTTGAGCTACATCCGCACAGACGAGCGCCAGCACTAGCTAAAAAATATTCTCGGCCATTTGCGTATTACTATGCCGCGAGCATCGCACTAGTCGATTGTAGATAGATTAGAAAAGTCTCACCACTTTCTCTAAATTCGAATGGCAGTTGGAACATCATAACCCAAAGCTTCTTCATGTAAGCATGTAAACAAAAAGTCCAGATTGCTTTTCAGTGATACCATACGGCGAAAGATTGCGCGTGCTCGGATTCGAACCAGGGATATCACCGCCACAAGGTGAGGTACTGACCACTTTACTCCCGCGCCTAGAGAAGCAGGGCATCGGTCCCTGTACCTATCGCATGCTAAGCAATCGCTCTACCATTTGAGCTACATCCTCTCGAACGAGTGTCAGCACTAGCTAAAATAATTTTGGCCATTTGCGTAAAACTATGTCGCGAGCTGCGCAACTATCGTTTATACATACTGATAAATTCTCACACCTTTCTCTGACCTCTAATGGCAGTTGGAACTTCATAACTGGACGCTTCTTCATGCTGGCACGTTAACAAAATGTCCAGATTGATTTTCAGTGATACCATACGGCGAAAGATTGCGCGTGCCCGGATTCGAACCAGGGATATCACCGCCACAAGGTAAGGTACTGACCACTATAGTACACGCGCCTAGAGAAGCAGGGCATCTGTCCCTGTACCTCTCGCATGCTAAGCAATCGTTCTACAATTTGAGTTACATCCTCTCCAACGAGTGTCAGCACTAGCTAAAAATAATTTTGGCCATTTGCGGAAAACTATGCCGCGAGCTGCGCACCTATCGTTTATATATATTGAAAAATTCTCACACCTTTCTTTCACTTTGAATCGCCGTTGGAACTTCATAACTAAAAGCTTCTTCATGCAAGCACGTAGACAAAAAGTCCAGATTAATATTCAGTGTTACCATACGGCAAAAAATTGCGCGTGCCCGGACCAGGGATATTACCGCCACAAGGTGAGGTACTGACCACTATACTACACGCGCCAAGAGAAGCAGGGCATTGGTCCCTGTACCTCTCGCATGCTAAGCAATCGCTCTACCATTTGAGCTACTTCCGCACAGACGAGCGCCAGCACTAGCTAAAAAATATTCTTGGCCATTTGAGTAAAACTATGCCGCGAGCTTCGCACTAGTCGATTGTACATATATTAGAAAAGTCTCACCACTTTCTCTAACTTCGAATGGCAGTTGGAACTTCATAACCCAAAGCCTTTTCATGCTGGCACGTTAACAAAAAGTCCAGATTGATTTTCTGTGATACCATACGGCGAAAAACTGCACGTGCCCGGATTCGAACTAGGGATATCACCGCCACAAGGTGAGGTACTGGCCACTATAGTACGCGCGCCTAGAGAAGCAGGGCATCGGTCCCTGTACCTCTCGCATGCTAAGCAATCGCTTTATTATTTGAGCTACATCCTCTCTAACGAGTGTCAGACTAGCTAAAAATAATTTTTGCCATTTCCGTAAAACTATGCCGCGAGCTGCGCACCTATCGTTTATATATATTGAAAAATTCTCACGCCTTTCTTTCACTTCGAATGGCAGTTGGAACTTCATAACTAAAAGCTTCTTCATGCAAGCACGTAACCAAAGGCCAGATTAATGTTCAGTGTTACCATACGGCAAAAAGTTGCGCGTGCCCGGACCAGGGATATCACCGTCACAAGGTGACGTACTGCCTACTATACAACACACGCCTGGAGAAGCAAGGTATCGATCCCTGTACCTCTCCAATGCTAAGCAAGCGCGCTACCATTTGAGCTACACCCTTTTCAACGAGTGCCAGCACATGCTAAAAAAATCCTTGGCCATTTGCGTAAAACAATGACGCGAGCTGCGCACTGGTTGATTGTACAGTTTGGGAAATTCTCACCAATTTCTCTCACTTCGAATGGCAGTTGGAACTTCATAACTAAAAGCTTCTTCATGCAGGCACGTTAACAAAAAGTCCAGATCGATTTTCAGTGATAACATACGGGATAAGATTGCGCGTGCCCGGATTCGAACCAGGGATATCACCGCCACAAGGTGAGGTACTGACCACCCACTATACTACACACGCCTGGCGAAGTATGGACCCCTGTGCCTCTTTAATGCTAAGCAATCGCTCTACCATTTGACTTACATCCGCACAGACGAGCGCTAGCACTAGCTAAAAAATATTCTCGGCCATTTGCGTATTACTATGCCGCGAGCATCGCACTAGTCGATTGTAGATAGATTAGAAAAGTCTCACCACTTTCTCTAAATTCGAATGGCAGTTGGAACATCATAACCCAAAGCTTCTTCATGTAAGCATGTAAACAAAAAGTCCAGATTGCTTTTCAGTGATACCATACGGCGAAAGATTGCGCGTGCTCGGATTCGAACCAGGGATATTACCGCCACAAGGTGAGGTACTGACCACTATACTCCCGCGCCTAGAGAAGCAGGGCATCGGTCCCTGTACCTCTCGGATGCTAAGCAATCGTTCTANCTCTCACTTCGAATGGCAGTTGGAACTTCATAACTAAAAGCTTCTTCATGCAGGCACGTTAACAAAAAGTCCAGATCGATTTTCAGTGATAACATACGGGATAAGATTGCGCGTGCCCGGATTCGAACCAGGGATATCACCGCCACAAGGTGAGGTACTGACCACCCACTATACTACACACGCCTGGCGAAGTATGGACCCCTGTGCCTCTTTAATGCTAAGCAATTGCTCTACCATTTGAGCTACATCCGCACAGACGAGCGCCAGCACTAGCCAAAAAATATTCTCGGCCATTTGCGTATACTATGCCGCGACCATCGCACTAGTCGATTGTACATTTATTAGAAAATTCTCACCACTTTCTCTCACTTCGAATGGCAGTTGGAACTTATTAAATAGACGCTTCTTTATGCTGGCACGTTAACAAAAAGTCCAGATTGATTTTCAGTGATACCATACGGCGAAAATTGCGCGTGCCCGGATTCGAACCAGGGATATCACCGCCACAAGCTGAGGTGCTGACCACTATAGAACACGCGCCTAGAGAAGCAGGGCATCGGTTCCTGTACCTCTCGCATGCTAAGCGAGCGCTCTATCATTTGAGCTACATCCTCTCCAACGAGGGTCAGCACTAGCTAAGAAATAATTTTGGCCATTTGCGTAAAAGTATGCCGCGAGCTGCGCACCTACCGTTTATACATATTGAAAAATCCTCACGCCTTTCTCTGACTTCGAATGGGAGTTGGAACTTCATAACTAAAAGCTTCTTCATGCAGGCACGTTAACAAAATGTCTAGATTGATTTTCAGTGATACCATACGGGGAAAGATTGCGCGTGCCCGGATTCGAACCAGGGATATCACCGCCACAAGGGGAGGTACTGACACCCACTATACTACACACGCCTGGAGAAGCAGGGACCCCTGTGCCTCGTTAATGCTAAGCAATCGCTCTACTATTTGAGCTACATCCGCACAGACGAGCGCCAGCACTAGCTAAAAAATATTCTTAACCATTTGCGTAAAATTATGCCGCGAGCATCGCACTAGTCGATTGTACATATATTACAAAATTCTCACCACTTTCAATGGCAGTTGGAACTTCATAACTACACGCTTCTTCATGCTGGCACGTTAACAAAAAGTCCAGATTGATTTTCAGTGATACCATACGGCGAAAATTGCGCGTGCCCGGATTCGAACCAGGGATATCACCGCCACAAGGTGAGGTACTGACCACTATAGTACACACGCCTGAAGAAGTAGAGTATCGGTCCGTGTACCTCTCGCATGCTAAGCAATCGCTCTACCATTTGAGCTACATCCTCTCCAACGAGTGTCAGCTCTAGCTAAAAATAACATTGGCCATTTGCGTAAAAGTATGCCACGAGCTGCGCACCTACCGTTTATACAAATTGAAAAATCCTCACGCCTCTCTCTGACTTTGAACGGGAGTTGGAACTTCATAACTAAAAGCTTCTTCATGCTGGCACGTCAACAAAATGTCTAGATTGATTTTCAGTGATACCATACGGCGAAAATTGCGCGTGCCCGGACTCGAACCAGGGATATCACCGCCACAAGGTGAGGTACTGACCACTATAGTACACGCGCCTAGAGAAGCAGGGCATCGGTCCCTGTACCTCTCGCATGCTAATCAATCGCTCTACCATTTGAGCTACATCCTCTCCAACGAGTGTCAGCACTAGCTAATAATTTTGGCCATTTGCGTAAAGCTATGCCGCGAGCTGCGCACCTATCGTTAATATAGTGACGCAACTGTTTCGCTCTCATCGAGGTTATGCACAGACTTATTTCGATGACATTTTTGTCCATAGTCGTGCGGAGCAGGGTCGGTCGGATTTGGAAAACCATTTAGATTATCTGCGAGCAGTGCTCGAGTGTATGCGCACAAATAAATTATATGCCAATGCATCTAAATGCATTTTTGGCGCAGACAAAATTCCTTTTTTTAGGATGCTTCATTGGAAAGCGAGGCCTTAGAGCGGATCCCGATAAGGTAAAAATTCATAGTAGATTAGCCGGTTCCTAAAAACCAAAAGGATTTGCGTAAGTGGTTGGGTCTCGCCAATTATTTACACAAATATAGCGCTGATATGGCTAGGCCATAATCTTATCTCCTTGAAAAAGGATACATAATGGTGCCGGACTAGCACTAAAAATAATTCCTAACGAGCGTTTAAGAAAAGTTTTCTCCAGTTCATGACAAAGAGTTACTTGCTATGAAGTATGCTCTCGTCAAATTCCGAGTTCATCTGCTCGGCTCTAAGCCGTTTGTGATATATACAGATCACGCGTCATTACGCACGGCAACTAAGTCGCCCCATCACTCACAGAGAATGGCCCGATGGCTATCCTTTTTCGCGGAATACAACTTCGAGGTGAAGTATAAGCCCGGCAAGCAGAATGCTTTGGCCGATGCGTTATCACGCATGCGGGATTATGAGCTTTGTCATCTAACGATTATCTTGTCGCCTAATCCTCAATCAATCCGTTCGGCTTACGCCAAAGATGAACAGTGTGTAGCTCTGCTACGAGCTTAAAAAGAACTCTGATTCAGGTGTTGATTTACGTTAACGCTGTGAGCTTGAAGATGGGCTTACGGTCGAGATTGCAAACCGGAAAGTAAGTTTTATTTTTAGTTTAACTTTATCCTACCGTTAATTATTTCCTATCGTTTGCTGCGCCCCCTTTCCCACATATGTGGACTACCATAAAATGGGGGACGTCACTGTCTGGCGGTACAGTGCTGGTGAACCCCAAACACCAGTTCCCGAAGGTTTTACTTTTTGTCGTTACCGGGTATCGAACCGGTGACCAGTGGCTCGCACCGCCATGCCTTACCCGACTGAGCCACAACACACGATATTTTCCACAATCAACTTCTTCGTATTATTCTTGTCATTCGATCCCGTATACACGCATATGCATAAAGTGCAACCCTTTCGATGAATACATCAATCTTCAACACTCTCCCTTGATGTGCGCTCGAAGTGATGCCCTTATGCTGCCATGCCGAGTCCCATGATAAACTTGGTATGCTTGTCTCTTGGAAGCGCCTTGGTCAATCCGTCCGCGATCATTTCTTCCGTCGGCTTGTACTCCAGCGCAATCACCTCACTTGACACCTTCTCTCGCAAGAAATGAAACTTAATGTCGATGTGCTTCGTGCGCGAATGGTAGACATGATTCTTGGCAAGCGCAATACATCCTAGATTGTCTTGAAAGATCGTCGTCGCCGTATCAATCTTGTACTCCAAGTCCTTTATCAGATTTCGAAGCCAGACTGCCTCTTGAGTTGCGCTGTATAGACTCATGTACTCTGCTTCCGTGCTTGATGTTGCAACGGTTGGCTATCGCTTGGAATTCCATGAGATTGTGCCGCCGTTCAGGAAGAACACGTATCCTGTCGTTGAACGCCACGTGTCTAAGTCGCCTGCCCAGTTTGCGTCTGCAAATCCAATAAGCTCTCCCTTGTTAACGCCGCTAAACACAATGCTGATATCTTTAGTCGTCTTCAAGTACTTGAGAATTCGCTTGGCTGCTACCCAGTGTGACTTCCCGTAGCGCTCACAGAACTTGGCAACTTCGCCAACCGCATGCGCGATGTCTGGTTGTGTACAAGTCGCTATGTATATTAATGCACCCACCAGTTCGCGATACGGAAATCTCGGTACAAACGCTTCCTCTTCAGGCATCTTCACCAGTATCGAGTTGTTGTCCGCTGGTGTGTGCACGTCCTTGCAATTCTCAATTCCATACTTCTCCGACAGTCGCCTGATGTATGCCTTCTGGTTCATCTTGATCAAGTGTTCATCGCGCTTGCGGTGAATCTCGATTCCTAAGCAGTATTTGAGATCCCCAAGCTCTTTGATGCTGAACTCTTGCTTAAGCGCACTCTTAATGTCCGCAATGTGCTCCTTAGTCTTGCCGAACAGCATTAGGTCGTCCACGTAGATTACAATGATGCTGTATTCGCCGCTTGACACTCGAATAAACACACACGGATCTGCTGAAGTGCTTTTGAATCCTTGGTTTTTCAGATGCTGATTTAGTTTGCTGTTCCACTGCCGCGCCGCTTGCTTGGTTCCATACAGCGCTTTCTGCAGCAAACACTTCTTCATCGGATTTTGTTGATCTTCAAAACCGTCGGGTTGGTCCATGTAGATCTCCTCATCAACTTCTCCATACAAGAATGCGGTATCAACGTCAACATTTTCTGCCTCCAAGTCTTCAGCAGCTGCAATTGCCAACACCGTATTGATCGACTCTTTGCGTGCCACTGGTGCAAAAGTCTCGACGAAGTCGATCCCAGGCCGCTGCGTAAATCCTTTTGCAACTAATCGTGCCTTGAACTTGACAATATTTCCACTTGGATCGCGCTTGATCCGAAATACCCACTTGCAGCCAACAGCCTTCTTGTTCGGTGGCATGTCCACTAACGCCCATGTGCTGTGTTCGTTAAGTGACTGCATCTCACTCTTCATCGCTTCCAGCCACTGCTTCTTGTTCTTACTCTTTAATACTTCTTCGTAGCTTGAAGCTTGTTCTCCATCACAATCTGCCACAAAGCAATAAAACGAGTCTTCACCTTCAAAATCGTCCAAGTTAAAGTGGCCGCGGCGTAGGTTGGGGAACTCTTCTTCATAGCGCACCACACCGCGTTTCTTTCGAATTGGTCGCATCATCCACTCTTTTTCGCCGTCTCTTCCGGGCGTGTTTGATGCTCGAGTGGGAACCTGACCTTGAACACTGGACTCGTTTTGGCTACCACGAATCGGGTCACGGCAAGCTCGAAGTGGCGGAGTCCGAAGCCTTTCATCATTTGCTGGAACCTCCACACCATTGTCGTTAAGTGTCGACGTCTCCAAATTTTCATCATCATCAATGATGTCGATAATTCGATCGTCTTCCCTTTTCATTCCCTTCGAAATGGGATGTTCAGCAAATGTCACGCTTCTTGAAAT
>NC_090612.1:1074750-1078254 GCF_004359215.1 Bremia lactucae
ATGCTAAGCAATCGCTCTACCATTTGAGCTACATCCGCACAGACGAGCGCCAGCACTAGCTAAAAATATTCTTGGCCATTTGCGTAAAACTATGCCGCGAGCGTCGCACTAGTCGATTGTACATATATTAGAAAAGTCTCACCACTTTCTAACTTCGAATGGCAGTTGGAACTTCATAACTAGACGCTTCTTCATGCTGGCACGTAAACAAAAAGTCCAGATTGATTTTCAGTGATACCATACGGCGAAAAATTGCGCGTGCCGGATTCGAACCAGGGATATCACCGCCACAAGGTGAGGTACTGACCACTATAGTACACGCGCCCAGAGAAGCAGGGCATCGGTCCCTGTACCTCTCGCATGCTAAGCAATCGTTCTACCATTTGAGTTACATCCTCTCCAACGAGGGTCAGCACTAGCTAAAAATAGCATTGACCATTTGAGTAAAACTATGCCGCAAGCTATGCACCTATCGTTTATATATTTTAAAAAAATCTCACGCATTTCTTTCATTTCGAATGGCAGTTGGAACTTCATAACTAAAAGCTTCTTCATGCAGGCACGTAAACAAAAAGTCCAGGTTAATATTCAGTGTTACCATACGGAGAAAATTGCGCGTGACCGGACTCGAACCAGGGATATTACCGCCACAAGGTGAGGTACTGACCACTATAAGTACACGCGCCCAGAGAAGCAGGGCATCAGTCCCTGTACCTCTCGGATGCTAAGCAATCGTTCTACCATTTGAGTTACATCCTCTCCAACGAGTGTCAGCACTAGCTAAAAATAATTTTGGCCATTTGCGGAAAACTATGCCGCGAGCTGCGCACCTATCGTTTATATATATTGAAAAATTCTCACACCTTTCTTTCACTTAGAATGGCAGTTGGAACTTCATAACTAAAAGCTTCTTCATGCAAGCACGTAACCAAAGGCCAGATTAATGTTCAGTGTTACCATACGGCAAAAAATTGCGCGTGCCCGGACCAGGGATATCACCGTCACAAGGTGACGTACTGCCTACTATACAACACACGCCTGGAGAAGCAAGGTATCGATCCCTGTACCTCTCCAATGCTAAGGCAGCGCGCAACCATTTGAGCCGCACCCTTTTCAACGAGTGTCAGCACATGCTAAAAATAACATTGGTCATTTGCGTAAAACTATGCCGCGAGCTATGCACCTATCGTTTATATATATTGAAAAATTATCACGCCTTTCTTTCACTTCGAATGGCAGTTGGAACTTCGTAACTAGACGCTTCTTCATGCAGGCACGTAAACAAAAAGTCCAGGTTAATATTCAGTGTTACCATACGGCAAAAAATTTCGCGTGCCCGGACCAGGGATATCACCGACACAAGGTGACGTACTGCGTACTATACTACACACGCCTATAGAAGCGAGGTATCGATCCCTGTACCTCCCCATTGCTAAGCAACGCGCTACCATTTGAGCCACACCCTTTTCAACGAGTGTCAGCACATGCTAAAAATAATCTTGGCCATTTGCGTAAAACAATGCCGCGATCTGCGCACTGGTTGATTGTACAGTTTGGGAAATTCTCACCACTTTCTCTCACTTCGAATGGCAGTTGGAACTTCATAAATAGACGCTTGTTCATGCTGGCACGTTAACGAAAAGTCCAGATTGATTTTCAGTGATACCATACGGCGAAAAATTGCGCGTGCCGTGCCCGGATTCGAACCAGGGATATCACCGCCACAAGGTGAGGTACTGACCACTATACTACACGCGCCTAGAGAAGCAGGGCATCGGTCCCTGTACCTCTCGCATGCTAAGCAATCGCTCTACCATTTGAGTTATATTCTTGGCCATTTGCGTAAAACTATGCCGCGAGCTTCGCACTAGTCGATTGTACATATATTAGAAAATTCTCACCACTTTCTCTAACTTCGAATGGCAGTTGGAACTTCATAACTGGACGCTTCTTCATGCTGGCAGGTTAACAAAAGGCCAGATTGATTTTCAGTGATACCATACGGCGAAAAATTGCGCGTGCCCGGATTCGAACCAGAGATATCACCGCCACAAGGTGAGGTACTGACCACTATAGTACACGCGCCTAGAGAAGCAGGGCATCGGTCCCTGTACCTATCGCATGCTAAGCAATCGCTCTACCATTTGAGCTACATCCTCTCGAACGAGTGTCAGCACTAGCTAAAATAATTTTGGCCATTTGCGTAAAACTATGTCGCGAGCTGCGCAACTATCGTTTATACATACTGAAAAATTCTCACACCTTTCTCTGACCTCTAATGGCAGTTGGAACTTCATAACTGGACGCTTCTTCATGCTGGCACGTTAACAAAATGTCCAGATTGATTTTCAGTGATACCATACGGCGAAAGATTGCGCGTGCCCGGATTCGAACCAGGGATATCACCGCCACAAGGTAAGGTACTGACCACTATAGTACACGCGCCTAGAGAAGCAGGGCATCTGTCCCTGTACCTCTCGCATGCTAAGCAATCGTTCTACAATTTGAGTTACATCCTCTCCAACGAGTGTCAGCACTAGCTAAAAATAATTTTGGCCATTTGCGGAAAACTATGCCGCGAGCTGCGCACCTATCGTTTATATATATTGAAAAATTCTCACACCTTTCTTTCACTTTGAATCGCCGTTGGAACTTCATAACTAAAAGCTTCTTCATGCAAGCACGTAGACAAAAAGTCCAGATTAATATTCAGTGTTACCATACGGCAAAAAATTGCGCGTGCCCGGACCAGGGATATTACCGCCACAAGGTGAGGTACTGACCACCCACTATACTATACACGCCTGGAGAAGCAGGGACCCCTGTGCCTCTTTAATGCTAAGCAATCGCTCTACCATTTGAGCTACATGCGCACAGACGAGCGCCAGCACTAGCTAAAAAATATTCTTGGCCATTTGCGTAAAATTATGCCGCGAGCTTCGCACTAGTCGATTGTATATATATTACAAAATTCTCACCACTTTCACTAACTTCGAATGGCAGTTGGAACTTCATAACTAGACGCTTCTTCATGCTGGCACGTTAACAAAAAGTCCAGATTGATTTTCTGTGATACCATACGGCAAAAAATTGCGCGTGCCCGGATTCGAACCAGGGATATCACCGCCACAAGGTGAGGTACTGCCTACTATACTACACACGCCTGGAGAAGCAAGGTATCAATCCCTGTACCTCTCCAATGCAACGCAAGCGCGCCACTCTTTGAGCTACACCCTTTTAAACAAGTGTCAAAAAAGCTAAAAATAATCTTGGCCATTTGCGTAAAACAATGCCGCGAGCTGCCCACTGGTTGATTGTACAGTTTGGGAAATTCTCTCCACTTTCTCTCACTTCGAATGGCAGTTGGAACTTCATAACCCAAAGCCTTTTCATGCAAACACGTAAACAAAAAGTCCAGATTGCTTTTCAGTGATACCATACGGCGAAAATTGCGCGTGCCCGGATTCGAACCAGGGATATCACCGCCACAAGGTGAGGTACTGA
>NC_090612.1:1078263-1132186 GCF_004359215.1 Bremia lactucae
GCTTCTCTTGCGTGCAGTGAGGTAGTTGTGGTGGGCGCGTTAGCGACCTCACCCAACGCACTAAGTACTCTGGTTAAGTGTCGTCACGGGAGCGGTAATCCGGCTCCTCGTGCGCACTTACCAAGTAGGAAGTAGTTTCAGACTGATTTATATTTAATCGTATTAAATATAAATACCTCTTTTTACCAATTAAAATGTCATCTCTATAGATAACACTAATATGTATTGCGAGCGTATCTTTCTAGATACCTCGCGTAACGGATGACGCTGGGCGTCATCTTTCCTAATGTGAATGCACCCATGTGCATCACATACACAAGGGTTGGTTACAAATGTGCACCACACCCGAGTGCTGGGTCTAATTACTATTATTAAGTAATTGACCATCCCCTTAAGTACACCAAGTGTACTTAACGGGGACTGTGTAACATTAGGGCAACTTTAGCCCGTTACACAAGCTAGATTGAAGTAATAATCTGAAAATATGGTTATAACGTCTCACAGAAAGCGTGGAGTAGCCAGATTGATTGGCTGGAAGTCAAAAATGACGGTATCTATCGTTACAGGGAGTGCACTGTGAATAGCGCCGGGTTGGAACGACTTTTTCGGATTTAAAGGTAGGATTCTATCGGGTACTAAAATACTGAAGTAACGAAAAAGGAAGCTTTTTAGGATTGAAAGCATACTTAAAGAAAATTGCTTAGGCACTACTGCGTTAACCATACTTACGTTAAGAAGATCTGGAGCAGGTTAAGTTGGGCTGATTCGCACAGACGCTATTTGTACACTGTCAATTAAACTAAAGAATTACTAGCTCAAAAAATGCAAAAGAATGTGGTGGGTGCGCTCTTAGTGAAGATTTTTAGGCTTTAATTTCCTCTGAGGGATATTCACAACCCAAAATTTGATGAGCTTTGTTTTGTTGACTTTAAATAGTAAAGATTTTCGTTGCTAAGGTTATGCTCTGAAAATAGATTTCGTAACCTTTTCCAAAAGGGGTACACCGTTAAAGCACTGGATGGAATTATGACGCGCTGGTTTATCCTCAGAGAAGAGGGCTGTTTGGAGGGCTGAGCGATACATTCCGCTCGAGAGACGGGAAGAGACAAGGGTGCGACCACCTCCACTCTCGCTTTTTCCCTTCGCTGATATCTTTTACCCTGCCATGTCATCACCTGACCCCACGCGCTACTGCGTGTGCCAGCAGACTGATGGCGCTGGCATCATGATCGAATGCATTCGAGGCGCCGGAGGCTGCAACGGCTGGGTCCATCCTAGCTGCTGTGGACTTATATTGACCCATGAGGAGCTCGAGGCGTTAAATGCCTACATTTGTCCGCTCTGTGAGAAGTCCGACGACGACTTTAATAAGATGACAGTATTGAACACAAGCCTGGCCAACCGTCAGGCTAAGCGTGAGAGGAAACGTAAGGCACACCCTGCCAAGCCTGTTAAAAAGCCGTGGATTTGCGCGGCTTGTCAACACTCGAACTGGGACCGCCGCACGCGTGAGTGCGAGGCTTGCCACGTACGTCGCGTTATGACAAAGAAGCCTAAGATAATTAATGATGAAGCCAAGTCTCTGGCTCAGCAGCTAAGAGACGAGCGTCGCCACAGTCAACGCTCTGTGAATCGGAAGAGAAAATCATATCATGTGCCAAATTCTGACGAAGACATTGCAAGCTCCGATAGTGGAAAACACCGCAGAAAGGAGAAGAAACACAAGAAGCAAAAGCGAGACGACGACTCAGACTCCGGTGAAGCGGAAGTTCAGCTCGACACAAGCACGCTGAAACACGAGGCGAAGTCGGAAGTGGAGACCGTTGGGATATCCATGGTCATTGACAAGATTATGGGCGTACGACAACGTGAAGTTATTGAGCCAGTGGCTTCTGAGTCAGCCAGTGCGACTTTGTTTGCAAAGCGACCTGCAAAGACGTTTATAATGGAGTATCTTATTAAGTGGAAGGATTTTGCATACATGCACGCATCGTGGGAGACGAAACAAGTGCTACTGGATCTCGACCCACTTACAAATAAGCAGAAGATGAAGCGATTCCATGAAAAGGAATTCCACCTTTCGCAGTATCCACATCGTCAAGCGAATGACATGAAAGAGGAGTCGCTTGCACTCGATGATCTTGAATACTTCAATCCCGACTTCCTTGAAATACACCGAATCATTGCCCATCGCAAGGATAGACCAATGCCGAATGATGTCGACTTTTCTGATGCCCCTATCGATGATGGAATGCGATACTTTATAAAGTGGCGTATTTTGTCATACACGGATGCGACGTGGGAACGAGCTTGCGATATCAAAGATGATGTTGCGCTTGCCAAGTACAAAGCGTCGACTCTTGTGCCTGACGAAAACGTGTGGAAGCCACGACCGCGTCCAAGTATTAGAGAATATCGCAAACTGGACGAGTCGCCTCGATTTGGCGAGGACCAGTCGCTTTCCCTTCGTGCGTATCAGCTTGAAGGATTAAATTGGCTACTTTGGAATTGGTATAATGAACGACCAAGTATTTTGGCGGACGAAATGGGATTGGGAAAGACGATCCAGACACTGGCATTTCTTAACGTTCTTCGCGACGATACCAAGATCAAAATACGTGGGCCATTTCTTATTGTTGCGCCTTTGTCGCTGATTGTTCAGTGGCAAAATGAATGCGAAATTTGGACCACGATGAATTGTGTTGTGTATCACGGCAATAGTGCGTCGCGTGCTATTATCCGTGACTTTGAGTTCAATTATATGGATGAAAGTCTTCGTCGTATAAAGAAAAATATGTACCGTTTTAATATTCTCGTGACGACATACGAAGTGGCAATTAAAGACATTGCTATCCTGTCGAAGATTCATTGGCGCTGTCTTGTGGTTGACGAGGCACATCGGTTGAAGAACCAGTCGTCACGACTTGTGGAACAGATGCGCTCATTACGTCGAGATCACTGTATCCTTCTTACCGGTACTCCTTTGCAGAACAAAACGGAAGAGCTATGGGCGCTGCTAAATTTCTTAGACTCGAAATCTTTTCCAAGTGTTTCGGATTTTCTGGAAAAGTTCGGTGATTTGCACGAAGCTCAGCAAGTAGCTGATCTGCACAAGATGCTGAAGCCGTACCTTTTGCGTCGTGTAAAGGAAGATGTAGAAAAATCTTTACCACCAAAGGAGGAGACGATTGTGGAAGTGGAGCTTACGCCCGTACAGAAGCAGTGGTATCGTGCAATATATGAACGCAATACCGCCTTTTTGAATCGCGGCGGTAACCCACGGAACGTGCCGAATCTTATGAACGTTATGATGGAACTCCGAAAATGTTGCAATCATCCATATTTAAATAACGGGGTCGAAGAGGTATTAAATGAAGGACTGAATACGGATACTCAGCGTCACGAAATGATGGTCAAGTGCTGCGGCAAGATGGTTCTGATTGATAAGCTATTGCCGCGCTTAAAACTTGGAGGACATAAGGTGTTAATATTTAGTCAAATGGTCCGTGTCCTGGATATAATAGAAGATTATTTGCGCTATTGTGGACACCTCTACGAGCGTTTGGATGGCAATATTCGTGGTAACGATCGCCAAGCTGCTGTGGATCGATTCGTGAAGCCCGAATACAAGCGCTTTGTGATGTTACTCTCGACCAAGGCGGGTGGCTTGGGTCTGAATCTGACAGCTGCAGACACGGTTATCATTTTTGATAGCGATTGGAACCCTCAAAATGATTTGCAAGCTCAAGCTCGAGCACATCGGATTGGCCAGACACACTCGGTGAAAATTTACCGCCTTATTACTCGGAAGACTTATGAAACGCACATGTTTCACAA
The DNA here is from genome assembly GCF_004359215.1 of Bremia lactucae. Lineage (NCBI taxonomy): Eukaryota > Oomycota > Peronosporomycetes > Peronosporales > Peronosporaceae > Bremia > Bremia lactucae. The sequence continues at coordinate 1,082,101 of NC_090612.1, forward strand.
GGCGTCACTGAAGCTTGGTCTAGACAAGGCTGTGCTTACGCACATGCGTCGTGAAAATGAAGAAGAATGTGGAAAGAAACGCAACAAGAGCTCAAAAGCACAAGAATCTAAAGAGATTGATGAGCTTCTCAAACGTGGGGCGTATGATGTGTTTCGGGATGATGATGCTGCGGGGGAGCAGTTTTGTGAGCTGGACATTGATCAGATTTTGCAGCGTTCGTCTCAAATTGTGCAGTACACACAGCAAGCACAGTCAAGTTTTTCCAAGGCAAGTTTTGTGTCCGCTACGACGTCAAATGATGTTGATCTCGATGATCCTGATTTCTGGAAAAAAGCGGTGGGTTTGACGGAGCCTGATGTAGTCGAAAGTGAAGATTTACTACCTCAACAACGCAAGCGGACTCGTGTTGCCCGCTTTGGCGATGGTGGAAATTTCTCGGACGGCATTTCGGACGAGGAAGACGACAAAGAGAAGCTTGAGAAAGAAAAGGAAGAGCGTGAAAGACTTGAAGAGAAAACTGCTCCACGGGAGTGGACGCAAAATGGACGCGACAGGCTGCAGCGGGCTTTGATGCACTATGGGTTTAGTCGGTGGGAGATTATCAGAAGTCAAAGCGGCGGCAGTCGCTCCGTGAAGGATGTAGAAAGCTTTGCTCGTAGCTTCATATATGTGTCAGCCCTGGCTTGTGACCAGCGAAAGGATGACTCCCCTTTTGTGAAAGCGTCAATTTGCACTGCAGCTTTGGCACAGAAAGAGGATCTAATTGATGAAGAAGAATTGCCGTCGGTATTGAAAGAAGAGGACTTTGTGCTGAAGTCTAAACAGGGTGGGGGTCGTCGTGTTGTAGTTCGTCTTGATATGCTTCAACGACTCCAGCAACTGATATGCTCAGCTTGCGATGCCTGTGATGAGTTGTACAAGAATGATGAAGGTTTGAAGTCTAGGCCTTGTCCTACCGCAAATATCGACGAACGTGCCAATTATTATGGAGTTGATAAGCTGATTCCTCACATTGCTTTGATTGACTTGGGGGAAAGGCCAGCATGGACTCAAATCACCCCATGGTGGAACGAAGACGCTGATCGAAATCTGCTGATGGGGGTTTTCCTTCATGGATACGGACGATGTGCTCAAATTCTTGCCGACCCTCGCCTGTATTTCGCGCAATCAGAGAAATTTGCTCGTGACCAAGTTTTAACAAGCAATGTAGGCGAACTTAACCGATCAAACTTTTGCCTTTTGCCAGCGAAAATTTCAAAAAAAGAGACCACAATTTCAGCAGAAGAAGACGACAGCGGAGACATTAGTGACTCTGAAAGTTATTCGAGCGTAATAGCTGGAAATAGTGGGTCTTCCCATGTAAAGCACGAGGGTAGCACAGCGGTCGGAAGTGATGTCACAGCAGCTATTGATTCGTTTAAGCAGCCAGAGGTGCAGCATATGAATCGTTTATTAGGTTGGCTATTGTCCGCAGAAGAAATAAAGCGGCGACAAGAAAAAGAAAGAAGTAAAAAGGAGCGTGTAGCCGTTGAGCAACGACGACAAGTTCGGCAGGAAGTGCGTGCGCGTACGTTGATACTGCGTCGATTAGAGCTTAAGGCCATGCAGCTTGCTCAGGTGGATATCCTTCGCCACATGGCAATTTTAAATAATGCTCGCCAACTATCTGATGTCACCTTAGCCTTAGCTTCAACACACCGTATAAAATCGACGGACTGGACAAAGGACGAACGTCGATCCTTTGCGTATATGATGGCGCTTTATGGTGCACCGCGCATCTTGGCCAAGCGAGTAGTCGTTGCATCTGATGGTCGAGCCACACCATCCATGTCGCCGTTTGTGGCGGAGAAAACTCGTGACTTTGCATGGGAGACGGATAGTATTTCGTGGCGCAACATTGTTGAATGGGGCAATTTAAACAAGACTGCTGTGATGACCTGTCAATTTTACGAAACCAAATTTGCTCCTAAATGCCGTGAAGTTGCTCGGATGCGTGCTGACCTACTAAGTTCAGATCAACGTGCTGTGGCGTTGGGTGATTTAATTGGCATTGAATTTGTGGACGCTTATGAAGGTGTTCTTGCTCATGGGCTTAAAGCTCGTAACACTGCGTGGATAACAATGCGGCGAACTCAATTGCTTGAAGATGTGCTGCATATCCTATCAACAAAACGAGAGGCTCTAGAGGCTTACGTTAAATCTGGAATGTCGGTTCTAATGACGGATATGCCACTGTGGTGGTGCCCTTGGATTCACGACTTGGGTATGTTTTATGGCATGGCTCGGTACGGAGTGTATGGATGGGAGCGTATCATGCTGGATCGTCAGCTGCCGTTTCATCGACAGGCTCGAGCGTATCATTTTCGCACAGGTTTGGAAGAGGGTAAATTGTCCTTTCATCCGCTGCACCGGCATCATTTTGAGTCGAAAACAGCGATGAATGACTGGTTCAAGCGTACTGTAAACGAATTTCCATCCTTTTCGATCTTAGAGCGCAAAGTTGAGATAATTTGTGCTGCTGTATTGGCAAATTCTGAGCATTTGGCTGAGCGCTACTTGGAACCAGAAGACCGACACGAATTTAGCTTGTCACCACCTAACAATTGTTTTGAGAGGTTGATTGTGACTCATATTAAGCAAATCGAGGAGTTGCTTTTAACTATTGAGCCTCTTCTAGAAATCGCTCCATCGCAATGGGAAGGGAATGGTGATCGTGCCTCTGCGGCTCTTAATGCATATTTTGCCGAGTCGCAACGCCGTCGCGACGAATTTTTGCGGCTAGCTGAAGCTTCGAGCGCGATCGACTTTAAAAGCGAAGCTAAAGATGCGTATCCTTTAGTTAGCAATGGCCCAAACTAACAAGTGAGAAGTAGGCAGCGCCGTTGTATTCTCATTTGACTGATGTGATACTCGATTTAATTGATTAATGGATATAACCTGGTAAGAATATATTAGCACATTTGTATCGTTTCCTACTCGAATTTGTGATTAGCAAACGCTTTTAATTATGGCTTATCTACATAAATTTTCGAACTCTTTCGCAAGCGTCGAATATTACACAAAGCTACAGGACCATGATAGGAGACTGAAAAGGTAGCCACGACATTCTAAGTATAGCGGCGCGGTCCTGAGGGCCCATAAGCTTGTAGATCACAACTTTGCGTGTCATCAATTTCTTTGAAGCCATCGACACAGTCTTGAATTCCGTGCTCATAACCCGGTGGGATTGAATGCCCCGTCACGTTTGTCAAATGATCTACCAGCTCTAATTTTATTGCACAACCGGAAGAAACCGCGTACTGATGATGCGCGGAGCGCGTCACCTGAGAAGAATCCACGGCTTCTTCTCAGGTGCGAGACGATACATTTTATAATCTGCACTTCCCTGAGTGGTATTTACTAAAACAGGAGTACCACGAGAATTCAGCTTACGCCATCGTCTTTAACACGCACAGGGATAAGTGCGGAGCGCCCTACCATTTGAGCTACATCCCCTCAGACGAGCGTCAGCACTAGCTTAAAATCATCTTGGCCATTTGCGTGGAACAATGCCACCAGCTTCGCAATAGTCGATTATACATATTAAAAAATTCTCTCCACTTCCTCTCACTTCGAATGGCAGTTGGAACTTCATAACTAAAAGCTTCTTCATGCAGGCACGTTAACAAAAAAGTCAGATCGATTTTCAGTGATAACATACGGCGTAAGATTGCGCGTGACGGCATGGGATACGGTGCTGGAGATGAGGAATCATCCTCATCGTCGGAACCGAACATGCTGTAGCGAATGCTACCAGCACGTCTACTCGAATTAGCCCCCGCATTCGAAGGCTCATAGTTAGCCGCCTGACGATGATCAGGTGACTGTTCTGTTCTCCCCGAGTCGGCCATTTTGTCCGACTCGCATTCGTGGTCGACCGCCACAGAGGGGTCGCACTCACGTTGTGACTCACCACATGCACCCGCAACATTTAGAGTAGCGGGAGAAGATGACACTTCGGCAGACGGAACGCCTGCCGCAAGAGACAAAAATGCGTCGCCCGCGGCTGCATGAACTGCAGCCGAAGGCGCCGCACTATTCGCATACCGCATGGACTTGTTAACCATGCGATATAATTAAAAAGATGGTTCTGACCAATCAACATCGTTTTCACTTAAGTGGTCCCTTATAGTGAGCACTCTAATCAATGACAGTCAGAGTGATTGTCGTTTGAGGGAGGGGTATGTAACGGGGTGTATTGTTACATGAAATTAACACTTAAAGGTTGTCAATTAATACATTATCTAAAAGGTAGATCATATTTGGAGATTATAACTTTACATAATAATATTCGGAAAGCTTATCCATTGGTAGATATAGGCCATTATATCTACTTGCTCCGCAGTTCAGTCAGCACTGGACGCGCGGAAAGAGAGAGACAGATAAGACTTTATACGTGTTTTGTATTAGTATATAATTAAGTTAGTATTAAATCGATAGAAACAGAAGAACTTAATTATATTAAATACAGTTTACTTAACCCTTTTTAAAGCAAGTGTTTTAAAGAGAGTCTTCTTCTGCACGTACCAGTGACGTGAAGTGACGTGTGGCACCAATTGCACTGAAGCAGTACAAGTCGGCAGTGCCCCGTTACAGTTTGGTAACCACAGCAACATCGAAATTTTACAACTAAACGGAAAGAGAAAATCGCACTAAATACGAAAATATGATAAAAGCGGACGTGAGAACGGTATCAAAAAAATCGATAAAGGCGTCTACGAATTTATAGTTGACGAGCTTGTATTTTATCTGATACATCCGCTTGTGGACTTTCAAAAGTCTAATCAAGTTGCCATAGTGTCTTTCTCATGTCGCAACAGTGTGTGCATCAATAAGTAAAAATGTCAATTTATCACAGGAGTATTTACACTTCATGAACAATACCAACGGGCTGACTGGATACATTTGTGCACATTGTTCTTTTCTGTATATGTTTTGTCCTATTCAATAGATCCATCCGATTTGCCAAGACTATCGATGCGATACTGTATGATTTTGTAATTTCGTAATGTTTGTTTTCACAAACATTGCGCCAAAGAATGGACAGCTTTGACTGTCCTACTCCTGTGTAGGCTGCAGATATTATCAGCTCGCTCAACACTTTTTACTGTTGACAAATCAAATTAGTAGCATTTTGCAGAGATCCTCATTAAGTGCAATGAGGGGTGGAGATGGAATTCAATTTTTATTAAGTTTGGAAGTGCTCTTCAAGAAACTGGTCTCGTAAGCTAAAGAAATGTTGATGCGTAACTCACTAGCTACTCAAACAGCGTCTGTGAATCTCATTGCTGTTAAAAATCAGGAATCGCTGAAATTTAGTTCCATGATAATTTCCACGAACCAAACAATAAAATTAATATAAAGCTTCAATCAGGATGGCAAACGCTGCGATGGTCGTATATTGCTTTGACACACTGCAGTCTCACTTCAACGGCAGCGCCGAGCCAACGCCGTACTTCGATGTACATCAGGAATAGTACGCCTTGTTTAATTTTGTACGGAAAGCACAAGACGGCTGCGTTTTTAAACAAATGTACGATATGCAGTCCGCTGTTCGTGACATGGGAGATTGAAGAACAGGGTGGGATCCGCTTACGCGGCTGCATCGGCACGCTTGCTCCCACGCGCCTTCGCAATTTACGAGACTTTGTCTTTAAAAGTGCTCTGCGTGATCGCCGCTTTGACCCAATCAGTCCAAAAGAGCTGGTTCGGCTACACTGCTCTGTGTCCCTGCTCATCGACTATCAGGACACCGAGAGCTGCGACGACTGGGAGGTTATATTTGTACTTGGATTATATGAAAGCTTTTTTCGCTTGTTAAATTTTTTGGTCTCGACAGATCGGCACCCATGGTTCCTCATCGATTTTAGCGATCCCCGTGGCAACAAATACAGCGCTACGTATTTACCACAGGTAGCACGAGAGCAAGGCTGGACACGTATACAAACGGTCACGGCGCTTATACGAAAAGCTGGTTATCGGCATACCGTGTCCAAAGATATGCTTAAAACCGTCAAAGTCACGCGCTACCGCAGCTCTATCCACAAGCTCACGTATCAGCAGTATCAATCCGTTAAGCATAAAGTACGACTTGACAAGTAGTGAGCGTTTTGCTCTTTGCATCAGCGCAACTTTTAACAGGTGATTTGACAGAGGCTTTCAGTGCATTTTTAGTGAATTTGATGTGTGCATGCATCACGCATCCTTTTTGGCGCATTAAAATGTCTGGTCTTCAGTAAGCATGTTCGATATTAAAGATTGGCCTCACGTCTAACGGAGTTTAGACCGGATTTTATCGCCTACTTTCGCGCTTCGGTGTTCAGCTGGGCTAGTCGCTCCCTGTAGTCGTCGTGGACCTGCTTGATAAGGCTCTCGCCGCCAAGAAGCGGGTCGTAATTGGCATGATCATCTCCTTGCCGATGTATCAGATGAACGCTGTCTCCAAGCTTAATACCTTGAATCTCAGCCTTCGCTGAATTTTCGTATTCAACTCCCTTCTCACTGCGAGCTGAAGCGGCTGCATGATGACGCTTGCTCTTGGCCGAGGCTGTATATTGACCTGCAAGGCGTGAGTAGACATCACCTTGCGGAGGAGGAGGGGGTATCAAGCCACAGGAATTACTTTCGTAACCGGCGGGTTCATTTTCATCACTACTGTAGTCCCGGTGGCGGTCTGTCGTGACATAAGACATGTGTTGCCGCAAACTGGAAGAGCTTAGATAATCTGCCTCATTCTCTCGTCTTAAATGAGAAAGCACCTCCAAACCTGAATTGCTTTTAATAGAAGGATTTTTGAATGCCTCAGCCGTGAGGACGTGCTGATCTGACGGAGTATTAGAAGACCTAGACAGTCTATTGTGTCCCTTATCTTTTAATCGCCGCGTTCGATTACGCTCCGTACGGCTTTGCAGAATTTCTCGCTTTGACGCACTTTCTCGTATGCGATTCTTGTGAATGCCCGTGAAGTTCGTCGGATTGGACAGTCGAGAAAATATGGATTTTGATACTGAGGAGTCGTCGCTTCCAACTCGCGGTGAGCCCGCATCGTACAATCCATTATTATCGTCAACTTTGCCACTCTGACGTGGGCCTCGTCCCTTTCGCGTATTCATCAATGCATGCTCCGTGCTGCTATCAACATTTTCAAGCTTCATTCTTAAGTGATGGCGACTATTTCTTGGACGGGAGAAGTCGTCATCACCACTTTGCATCAAAACGTCGTCACTGTCATTGTTTTTATCCTCCTGATCATTTATTCCCATATCTTCATCATCGTCAATCTCGTTGGCCGGGCTCGGTATGGCTGCAAATTTGGTCCCTGAGCACGATGAAGCAGGCATTCTTGAAGGCCTTGGTCTCTGGCTAGCGCCAACAGCAACTGCGCTAAGCTTCTTAAGCTTAGATTCCAGATATCTTATGCGCTCTTTACTTGCGAAAAGATCCTGCTGTTCCTGTTCAAGCTGGTCTTTCAATCTTTGGTGTTCTTCTTCTCTCGTGAATGATAGCTTTTCCAGCTCTTCGCACTTTCGTTTAAGGACTACATTTCGCTCTTTGGATACAGACAGCAATACACGTGTACGATCATCGAGCGCATCGTTTGTAGGCGAAAAATTGTTTAAGTGTTCTCCACTTACCACACGCTGCAACGACTCTTCGTAACTTTGCTTGATTTGCACCATTTTCTCCCGCTCTTGCTCTAAGAGACGTACAATTTCTTCCATTTCCACTTGCTGTTTGGCTAGCTCTTGCTCTTTCATCTGTTGTTGCTTCTTCTCTTCAACCGCCATACTAAACAGTATATTTAAAAGCGTTCGGGCCTCTGGCAACGACTGTGTCTTCTCAATTTTTGCAAGAGCATTACCTGCATTGGCAGTCTGTGCATCAATTGCAATCTCAGAAATCTTCTCCTCTTTGTACTCCAACTGGGCCTGACATGCCTCAATACGCTCTTCTAAGTCGTAAAGCAACTGCTCTTCAGCAGAATTCAGCTCTTGCTGCCGCCCACTTTCATTTGGCGTGGGATGTAAATTCTTCAAAAATGGTGAGGTCAAGACATCTCGTATATTCGACTGAGACAATATTGATTTTTTTACCTCCTTCTCCAACTTGTCACGCTGGGTATACAGCGCTTCCATTTGCTTCACTACAGCTTCTCGTTCCATCTGCAGCTGCTCTAGTTTTCGCTGTTCCTCGGCACGTTTCATCACTTCTTCCGACATCCATCTTGCATCACGTTCGAATTGATGAGTGGCGGTGTTTTTCTTGCGACCATATTTCGAATTCATTTTTCTCGCCTGGACGGTCAGTTGTTGCTGTTGTTTCAGACGTTGCTTTGCTAACGATACTTCTTCCATCTTTCGCTTAAGCACCCGCTCTTGGGCATCCTTTTCAGACCCCAACTTCAAAATTTGCTGCTTGTCACGCTGCTGACATCGCTTTAGATTCATAATCTCGCGACGCCGTTGTTTGGCCTCTTCTTCATACCGCTTTCTTTCTTCTTGCATTTTCTTCACAAGATCCACTTTTTGCCGCTTCATGTTGCTAATCTCTGAGTTCAGTACACGCAATTGCATCTCATTTTTTTTCTTTTGGGCCATGAAGCGATTTATGTCATTTTGCTTTTTTTGCAAACCGTCAATCTCGTCCTCCTTCACCCTAAGGTCTCGCGATAATTTTGCGAGAAGCTTATTTCCGCCAGACGTGTCACCTTCACAAGCAGCCTTTTTTTCAATCTGCTGGATTTCTCCAACAAGGCGGTCACGGTCTACTTGAGCAGTGTGAACCTCTGCAACCATTTTTGCCATCTTTTGCTCATAGAAGCTTTTCATTCTATCATAGTTTTCTTGCGCCTGACGAATATTTAGTACTAATTGCTCCTTCAAAGAAATATCATGAGCGAGGTCCTGAACCGACTCTCCAAGGTGGCGTTGACGTCGCTGGAAGACGCGCATACGATCGACTTCCTCCTCATTATCGTCTTCAATCTCCATGCCGTCTGCTATAACTTCGCCATCAGCTCCAATCTCGACACTGTCAACGTCAATTTCATCACCACTCTCTTCTTCTTTCAATTTATTCAGTAAAGCCGTTTCTCTTTCAATTTCTTTCTCAACTCTTTCCAGCAATTCGTTTCCCACCTTTGCATCAACCTCAGCCAGTGAAGGTGAAGCAAATGTAGAAGTTGAGAATCCCAAAGTCTCACATACGCCACTTTTGCCAGAATAATTTATCATGGCATTGTCACGCTCATACTCGGCTACGCGAAGCTTTTCTTGAAGATCAGAAATCGTTCGCAGCTGGTCTTTCAGAACATTCGTTTTGAATGTTTTCTCCTCTGGCAGTGCAGAGATTTCACTCTCATTCTCCTCAATACATAGCCTCAAGTAGTCGCGTTCAGCTTGTGCTGTGATCATTTCCTCTTTCAAATGATCAAGTTGACTCTTACCACGCTTAAGTTCGGCTGTCAGTCGAGCCACTTCATTTTCAGCATTTTCTGTGCGACTTTGAAGATTGCTAAACGATTCAAAGTCGCTTGACATGCCAATGAAATTTGTACCTACAGTTGCCATCTTGAGTTCGCTGTCAGAAAGTCCTGGATTTCGAAGGCGGTGCACTTCCATTTGAAGCGACTGTACCTGGCGGCGAAGCTCTATCGTCATTGCCGAGGCTTCGTCACGATTGACTATGGGCTTATTCTGAATGTTTCTGGCTCGATTTGCATACTTGAGTGCATTTAATGTCTCTTCAAAATTTACATCTGCTGGACTCACACATGTCAGCATAAGCGTTCGACTATTCCCTCCCAGCGAGTCTTGCAGCATCCTTGTCAATTTAGAATCGCGGTAAGGAATATGGACCTTGCCTCGCTTTTTGTCGTCTCCCAGTGCACTAATTACATTTCCAAGGGCAAGAAGTCCCTTGTTAATGTCAATTCCTTCTTTTAAACGCTTGCCCTCTGCTTGCGTCCGCTTCTGACGCTCTGACCCGGCCAAATCTACAAAGTTAAAGTACGAGCTTCTAGTTTCGTAACCACCTTCATCCATGGGCTGGCCAGTAATATGGGGATCACCAATAGGAATATGCTGCACCATTGAGACAGTAAATATAGCATGGGAACGACTAGAGTGCGCATTCATGAGCGTGCTGCCTGTCGTACGACAAAGCGTGCCTCCTTCTAATAGCCGCATGCACTCGACAGAGTCAAGAACTTCAATCTCGGACGCTCCAGTGACCTGTACTTCTCCATTTTCTGCCTCACGAAGACTTACTTTACTATCCCCCGATGAATCTTCAAGCGTCATAAGCAGATCATGTATTTCTTCTCCATAGATTTCAAGAAAGCGAATACTAAGCTTTGCCGCATAGTGCGTATTATTTTGTTTTTTTGCTTTAATTTGATCGAACATGTAGGTGATGACGCGCGGAATAATACCGTAGTCTTCCGGCGAGATATGCACGGAGCTGCCACTGCCCATTGTATATGTTTTCCCAGATCCTGTCTGACCATAAGCAAATATTGTCGAGTTGTATCCCTCGAACGTGGCGCGAATGAGCGGGTCTACGCAACCCCAAATGTCGCTCTGCTGCGCGAACTGGCCAAAAACGTAGTCGTACGTGAAGGCACGGTTCTTACCCATGACAATCTGGTTTTCATCCTTTAAAACGGAAATGCACTCATCGCATCGTTCTACCTTTTCACGATCAATAAGAGGACGAATTCGCACTGCCACGCGCACAGACGCTGCATCGTCGTCCGCCATTCTTGCGAAGGATGACAGAAGGCAGAACTTAATATCATATCATTTCAATGTCGCATGTATGTTAGACGAAAGTTGTTTTAGCGCAGGTTCACTATTTCAAAAGACTCAGAATTTATCCATTAAAACGTTATAGCCCTTTATATATTATATGAAACGATAATATCACCTCGGCAATAGTACAAGTTTAAAAACCTCTCATTATATATACTTTACAACGTTTTGTGGTCCCGGTATTTTACAAATTTATAGACCTCATTTTTTGGTACTTTATAGTTTTTTTGTGGTCCCTGGGTTTTTTATAGCTAATAAAATCTTATACTCTTGAGCTCCGCGAGAAGTAGAGAATTATTCTTATTTTATCCTTCATTTTGCGCACCGCTGCCAAATTTTCCGTCTGATCGCTTTCTTGTTTAAGCCAGAAAAGTTCCAATGTTTCCAGGGTGGCCAATGCATGGACTGTCTTGACAATTGGAAATTCCCCGCTATCGTCGTCCAGGTCAGCATTGTCTTCAGTGTTCTCTTCCACTTCTCTCACTGATAGGATAATTTCCTGGTCAGAGGGTACGTAGGTGATAAATCTTCTTCTGGATTATTAATAAGTTGCGAATATCCATTGGATTTTTCTGTATCGCACAGAGCGGACCTGTTCTTCGAATTGCGCAATGATCGCTGCACCCGGCTCAACCATTGCTACTGTGACAGCCTGTGCCAGCGCTGCCGAAGTTCGTATTTTGCAATGGGCAAAGCAGTTTGCAATGGTTTCAACCTTAACATAGGAATTCAACGAGGCGACAGCGAGCTCGATTCCTTGAAAACAGAAATTCTTCGGGCGCAACATTTCCCGCCTCAATGCCCTCCAAAATCTTTGCATTGAACCGACGGCGATAATACGCCTTAAAGTTCCTAATGATACCGGCGTCGCAAGGTTAAAGCTTGGAGGTCGTATTCGGTGGTAGATAATAAACCCTAGTGCTCCTCAAAGGAGGAAGGTCGTCCACAATAATGTGGGCGGTGCAGTTATCCATGATCAGTAGCACTATCGCCCCGCCATTTTACTGTCAAACCACTTGAGCCATTCCAAAAAAATACTTAGGTCATCCAGGCCTTGCTATTTGCGCGGTATTTGCAGCCAAGATTGTTGCGGTTGATGTTTTTAAAGCAGCGCGGATTAGGAACTTCCGGATTATCCACAAGGGCAACTTGTCCGAGCCACTGTCATTGCAGCAGACGACGGCAGTAAGGCATTTCTTGCTTTGCTTCCGTCCCTCAAGTTGCATTGTCGCACGAGTTGTTTTCCGAAGTTAGGCTTTATGTTTGAGGTTCGAAAACGCCGACTACGGTCAAAGAAGCTCACCTGCATTCTATAAAATAAGCCTGTTTCGTCCATGTTGTAAACATCTTCCCACTCAAACTGGTCGAGAATTTCGCAAAGTCCAGGCCGCGCATCGGCAATGAGGGCCATGTCCAAAGAACAGCTCTCATGAAATCGGCGGTAGGACTTGATGCCATAACGCGCCTTGAAACGGTCGAGCTACCCATTCGAGAATTCAAACATGCTTACTTCAGGGTAGAGCTCGGCGAGAAAAATGGCCCTCTCGACATCAGGAGCTCTCCGATCATGCTGACCTGAGCTTGGTTTTAATAAACATCATTCGAAGAGTGTAACGGGGCACTGTCGACTTGTACTGCCCTTCAGTACAAGTCCACTTCGCACTGCCTCAGTGCGAGTGGTGTCTCACGTCACTTCACGTACATTAGTACGTGCAGAGAAAGACTCTTTTTAAGCACTTGCTTCAAAGAGGGTTAAAGATAGCTGTATTTTATATAATTAAGTTCTTCTGTTTCTATCTATTTGATACTAACTTAATTATAAACTAATACAAAACATGTAATAAAGTCTTATCTGTCTCTCTCTTTGCGCGCGCCAGCGCTGACTGGACCGCGGGGAAAGTAGATATAATGGTCTAGATCTATCAATGTATAAGCTCTTACAACATTACCAAGTAAAGAAATATTCTCCAAATATTCTCTACCTTTTAGATAATATATTAATTAACAACCTTTAAGTATTAATTTCATGTAACGATACACCCCGTTACATCACCCCTCCCTCAAAAAAGGACATTCACTCTGTATGTTATTGGATAGAGTGGTCACTATAGGACCACTTGATTAAAAACGAGGTTGATTGGTCCGAACCATCCTTTTAATTTCTATCGCATGGTTATAAGTCCATGCGGTATGCGAATAGTGCGGCGCCTACGGCTGCGGTTCATGCAGCCAATGGCGACCCATTATTGTCTCTTGTGGTAGACGTTCCGTCTGCCGTAGTATCGTCTTCTCCTGCAACTCTAAATGTTGCGGGTGCACATGGTGGGTCACCACGTGAACGCGACTCCTCTTTGGAGATTGACTATGAGTGCGAGTCGGACAAAATGGCCGACTCGTGAAGAACAGAACAGTCGCCTTATCATCGCCAGGCGGCTGGCTATGATCCTTCGAATGAGGGGGCTGAATCGGATAGACGTGCTGGTAGCATTCGCTACAGCATATTTGGCTCCGACGATGAGGATGATTCCTCAACGCCAGCATTTGTCTCCCGTGCGTCTCCCGCACACATTTCTATGCGTGGTGATGACGATGGCGTAAGCCATCGTAATAAAAGCGCTTCAGTGGGTACCACTCAGGGGAGTGAAGACAATAAATGTCTTGTCTTCGAGAAGAAGCCGTGGCTTTAGCCCGAACGGCTAATCAATAGCTTGTCTGGAGAGACTACTCCTCACAATAAATATCCCTTATTTATTGTGACAAAGCTACATGGCCTTGATCCCAGCGGGAAAAACTTTCGCGCTGGATAAGATTTTTATCTCGATGCTTTACTTAAGCATCGATGGTATAGTGGCAACAACAAGCGAGATAAGGTTTCGCTGATGCAAGCCTGGAGCGCGTTCATTCGCAATGTCAAAGACATTGGACGCGAAGCCTGGCTTTAAAGTCTTAACGAGATTCGCGTTAAGTTTGAGAAACGATCTCCAACCGGTACAAGGTATAAATTGCATCGGTTGTCTCGTGAGCAGGACTTCCATGATTCACATGGGGTGATCCCTGTCCGTGTTGTGTTGACAACACGAAGCGAGTAAAAGGAGATGTCTATTATTTCTTCGCCCTGGGGAAGAGCTCGCACCTCTATCTAGATGCGCGATGCGATTGACGTTTTGCAATCGATTTACAAGCGCCAGGGGCACGTGTTTTCCGATAAACCTTTTGATCCATCGGATAAGTCTCGTCATACTGACGGACAAGGCCCTTAACGTCAACAACCAGCTGGGACGCGGCTCCCAGCTGTCATGTGAAGGTGGATAACCGCGCCAGCGAACAAGATAACTCTTCACTGTCACGGTGGTTTTGAATTCGTTCCACAAGAAAAGGTTGACCACCGTGGGAATGGCGGAGGAGGAAAAATTAGATCCGACCCATGTGTCGGATCTAGAGGCGAAGATCGACAAACTCGATCACTTCCTCGATAAATTGGAGGAGGGACTTGATCCTGAGCGCGTAAGCGTCGCTCGTTGGAGCAGACGGTGCAGGCTCACTATATCGAACGGTTGGAAGACCGTTCGAAGAATGTGTACTCAATGTTGGAGTACGAATGCAAATATCACGCTCTTCGTGATGAGCTGTCGTCCGCTCATTGCGTTTTCGAGGATCTTCGGACTCGGCATGAGAATCTCCAGATTCAACATGAGAATATGGCTCGTGAGGAAAAATTAATTACACATATTTACTGTCATTAGTAGATTGCAGCTATCAGAAGCCGCTATTGGCATGCTTTGCGGTCGCCCGAATGAACCGCAGCAGCAGCGGAAGACGCTGTCGTTGAACCTGGGCATCTACCTCCATTTGCCGCTTTTTACATTGTTGGCAATTTTGCTCGGATTATCAAAAGGCGTATTCATTCGTGTTCGACTTCTTTGTTTCCTTCCATACATCGTTTGGTCCGTCGGCCAATAAGAATGGGTTGGATTCAATGCCAGAAATCAAAATTGCGCTTGTCGGAGGGCCTGCAGTGGTACTTAATTGCCATCTTTCGATAGCTCTTGAAAATGGTGGTCAGACCCGTCCTCAAAAGAAACCGCGTACTGATGGTACAGGCGGAGCCGACTGACGTAAACATAGGATGCGTTCGCATCCTACATGGCAATTCTATTGTGTACGCATTGCCTCTGCGACGCAGTACACGGAAAGACCCAATGCACTTGCGTAGTAATTTACTGCTACCCACATTAGTGACTACACGCTTAGGTAAGTTTACCGTAGAGAGTAGCACTAGGTCATTAATTTTAAATGAAAGAACATTTGCTCTTCCATGTTTGTCTGCGTTCCGTTTCTGACGGTCCACTGCGACAGTAATTGAATCCTGTAGGAAACGGATTACTGATTCTCGAGTTAGCAGAAACTCTTCTGCTAACTTATTTGTTTTGTCTTTTTCAGTACGCTTTGTGCATACTGCCATGAGCTTATTCTTATCTTCGATGTCGATTTCTTCGACATCGACATCACCCGCTTCGTTGTAAACTTCGGCGCGGGATGAGCATGAGCCAGAATTGGTTTTGCTCGTGCAAGTCCACCCCCTTAAACTAGAGGATCCCTCTAATTGGGTGGGTATGAGAGGATGGCGTAAGCCATTCACAAAGAACGGTGTATGCGTTGTAGACGCATGCACCGAATTATTGATGGCGAATTCGACCATCGGAAAAAAATCGCTCCAATTCGGATATGATTGGACGTAACCTCGAAGTATCTCTTCGAGGACGCGATTTACGCGTTCTGTTTGACTATCCGTTTCTGGGTGATCGGATGTTGACATAGTCAGCCGTGTTCCGAGAGATCAGAACACGGATTGCCAGAACTCCGCCGTGAATATCGGATCTCTATCCGAAACCAATTAACGGGGTAACCCATGGGGTTTGAATACCGTGTCGATAAAGACACGGGCACAACCCGGAGCCGTAATCGACTCTGGTACCGCAGCAAGGTGTACCATGTTGCTGAATATGTCTACAAAACAAGGATTCCATTGTTTTTGTGGTCGTCTTCGGGAAATTCGAAGACGAAGTCCATAGATACGGACTGCCAACACTCTACCGGAAGTGGTAGAAGTTGAAAAGGTGCACGGGATGAAGGGCTAGGCTTCACCCGTTGACATGCCTCGCAAGCACGAATGTACTTGCGCACGAGCTGGTACTGGTGGGACCAGTAAAAGTCGCGACTTACCGTGAATTAAGTTTCCTCACGTCCATGATGCCCACTTGTTGGTTCATCGTGACACTCATACATGATGCGCCAGCGCAAATTATTGTGAGTTGAGACGACGACACGTGCTGTGTCGCCTGCAACGGCTGTATAATACATTAAGCCGATGCGGGTTGTGTATCGATTGGATAACGATCGATATAGGGCCGGTACATCGTTAAAATATTTATCGAGTGAATTCATGAGATGAATCAATAAACATAGAAGGTCCTTATCTTCTGTGTAGGCTTTCTTTATGTCATCAACTAAGGTCGATGACGGAACACTCGTAGTGATTGTTGCAACAGTAAGATTACTTTCACTGTTGGAGTGCACTGCTGACTCGAAATCGGGTCGGCGTGATAACGCATCAGCGACGACATTAAGTCGTCCTGGTTTATATTACACGGAGAAATTATACTCTGCGAAGAGGGATAGCCACCTCACCAGACTTTGCGAGAGGTGTGTGCTATTTACGGCCGTGTGTAATAACGCGTGGTCCGTATATACGATGAACAGTCTACCTCCGAGGAGATAGACCCTAAAATTAGCCAGTACATATTTCATGGCAAGGAGTTCCTTGTCATGCACTGGGAAGTTGCGTTCAGCTGGTTGCAGCTGATGCGATTGGTAACAGACGACGCACTCCGCGCCGTCTGTATCGTATTGCATTAACGCACAGCCGATTGCGAAATCGCTGGCGTCTCAGACTACATGGAATGGTCTGTCTTGATCTGCAATCTCCAGGATTGGCGAGTGCATCAAGCTTTGCTTAATACCCTCAAAAGAACGCTGACAATCATTGTTCCATGACCACTTCACATTTTTCTGAAACAAAGAAGACAGATGCACTAAGATGTACTGTCATTTCGGCATAATCGCGCGAGTACTTGTGCAAGTACGCCGCTAAACCGAGGAACTCTCTAAGTCCCTTTACGTCGACTGGCACAGGCCAATCGGTGATCGCCTTGATCTTTTCTTGATTTTGCCGTCACCCAAGAAGTGGTAATTACCTTGCAGCGAATATACACTTTTGAGATTTGCATACAACTTGTGCTCACGCATAAGTGTAAGAGCCTTTCGGACGTGGGTACGATGGGGCGCCATACATCGATTGATATTAATAAGTTAAAGTCATTGCATAGAGATCGCTACTTAGGAACTTGATATATTAATAATTTCTACTTTATCCCTATACTAAAGACTTAAGTATTAACCTTTAGTAGCTAAGACTTCTTATCTACTTATAACCTTCCACTACATGTCTATGTACGTAAAGTATTTAGGCACCTCGTGTAACGGGGTACACTGTTACATAAATATCATTTCCTATAATGAGAGCCATTATCATACGCTCACCCTCTTGATAGTATTCACTCACCCCCCACCCTAATTCATTGGCTAAAATTCATCAGGATTATTTTTCATCACTCACCGTACCACTCACCCATTAAGCGCGGTGACTCAATTTTAACACCTCGGCAACAACACACTTAAATTTGAGCTTAACTTATTAACCACCACAAACTGCGCAATAATACAGATAAGTAGGGCATTCATTTCGCAAACACAGATTCAATGGATTGAATATGGATTGAATAGTTCACACACAGAAGAGTCGATAGAATGGTACTACATATCATGTGGTGACGTTGGGTGTATAATCTGGGGTGGAGCAGTCCAAGCGCGACCTTCAAGGCAAGTACGCGCATTATGGCTCTTTCTATTGCAGTTCCTATATCAACGTCGGAGAGGAGCCTTTAAGTGATTTCCAACGCGGAAAAACTGGGAAAAATTACGTCGCGTAGATCCTGTTGGCCTTACTCTTGTCCAGATCATTACTGGGCATGCATGATACTATCCGAACCCTGCAGTACATGGTCAAGCAATGCACTTTTTCGATGATTATTAGCAATTTAGAAAGCTAATCTGACTTTTTTTACCTTTTGAGTGGATTGAGTGGTAGTGAGTTGAGTGGACTGTTTGATAGTTAGTTGAGTTGTAGTAGTTGTTAAAAGTGAGTGAATATTGATTTCCGTCTAACGTCAACTGATGTGAATATAAGTCAATGGTCTTAAGGAGTGAGCGAATACTATCAAGAGGATGAGTGAATACTATTGTCTCCCATTACAAATTTATTTTCTAAAAAAGAAAATAAATAAAGAAGTACAAAATTATTATCTTATATTAATTTTGACTTGAAGTTCCAACGTAACTCAATTCAAATATACTGACGCAATAAGACATTAGTTAATTGATTGATTTATTTAAGTTTAAATCAACCCGGCAATCGTTACAAGACACGATAAGGCGGTGGGCAAAGAGGCACTTACAAAATTAGTTATTTATATATAAGAGCCGATAGATAGAAGATCGTTACAAGAGAACGCAATGTATAAACAAATTACTTTTTCTTTATACTTAAGCCTTAGTATCGACCTTTAGTAGCTAAAATTCCTTAGCTACTTGTATCCTTCCTCTGCACGTGAAGTAATCGAGGCACCCCACCTTCACTGTAATAAGTCTAGGTTGACTAGTACGGTTGTTAGTATTAGCAAAAGGTACCTGTTAGCACTTCATGTTACGTTGAACGGCCTGCGCACGTCCCATTTAATAGGAAAACCTGAAATTACGGCAAATAAAAGGTATGTTCTGACAAGCCTTTTGATCGGAAGGATAAGCAGACTAGTGCTTTTGAGCAAAGTAAGAATCACCAAAGTTAAATGCTTATCAACATATTGAAAGGTATAATTCGAATGGTGCAGACACTGCGGCGCAAGCGTCTCGAGCTTTCACATCGTAATTGTATCGAGGTCTTTACAAGCAACAAATGCAGCCTCCTCCACACCAGGTCCTGCATTGAGCCCTTAATATCTCGTCCAGTCCCTTGTGTCCCACAGTATGACTGCGTCTTGCAAAGCCGCAAGAGCCAACTGTTCCGAATTTAAAAGGGCACACGCTGAGCTAGCATTCGATGACCTCGAAGCGTACTGATAAGCGTCTGTCACTACCCGTCGACACAGCGAGCATTCTCGTCCTCGCAAGTCACAAGCAATTATGTCTTCCACTTGGAATTAAAACAGCAGCTAATGACAATAATAATAAAGATAGGCACACCTACGTGCTGCACTAATGAGAAGCGATTCATTGTTAAGAAAAGAAAAGACGCGGCCATATTCGTCAGCAGCCCCATTCGACCCTTCTAATAAGTTAATAAGCATTTCATGACAAAACCCACCCCAGCTTCAAACGGGGTTATTTTAGCCAAGCAGAATGCCTAAAACTTTGGTGGGGCGAGTTGCTTTCGTAAAATTGCATTGTGTGGTATATCGTGCAATGTTTAAGTAATTTAAAAAAGAATGCCGGTATATGTACCTCAGCTTTTTGGTAAATGTACCTCACCCCAAATAATCGTTACAACTACAGCCCAATGAGGAAGACCTTGAAAATGCCCGCCTGGCTTCGCGGGAGCTTTCTTCCGCAACAGCTTCGTAAGTTCTATATTTGCATTTTTAAATTGAAGTTGAAGACACCTTAAAGTTAGAAAAAATGTTTATTGTCTATTGTGGTTACTTAAGGTGCTTATTAGTTAGATCTTAAAAGGGTTTTAGATTGTTTATGTTCTGGATTGAGGACAAGTGCGTGAATTGTGACCAATTTCTTTGCACGTACTACAATGATGCCTTGCTAGCATTGGTTCTTGAAGTGACCTTTCCACATATTCAAAGGCAGAAGGATTCTGGCGAGTGGATCATGTAGGTCTGCCAAGCGGTGAACTAATGCCAGGGTTTGAACTATCAAATCTTCATCTAAAACACTTTGAAGGGCACGCAAAAATTGAGGTTGCTGATGCTACAACAGCATCTCATACCTTCTTCTAATAAGTATCAGCAAATCGTAAAATGTTCTCTTCTACTTGCTGCAAGAAGTGGCTGGTTGAGCCACTAATGCTGACCAAATCCCCAAATGGCGTCAAAACACCACCAGACAATAGCATTGTTCGAATGAGATAAATGCAGGGAATGCCTATAGTTAGTGTTAAAATGTTGCTGCAGGGCTCACAAGATTTTTCAGTAGAGGGGTACTAAAGCCAATTTAAACAGGCAAAATTAGTATGGAGATTTAAACTTCATCTACAGGGATTAAAGCTATGTATACTGTTTCGATGTCAATTTTAATGCATGCTCGAAATTTTCTTTTCGACATTTGTCCATAAAAGATTCTTGTGCTCAAAAAGGTTGTGCGTTGACTGATAATTAATGCTTTGGCTGAGGTTGACTTCTGCTCATCACATGCTTTCTCAAGCAGTACACAGACACGAAGCATGTCACCTGTTGGGACCCGTATGCATCGCTTCAAGACAGCATGGGTGTAACGGGACACTGCCGACTCGTACTGCTTCAGTGCAAGTGGTGCCATGTCACTTCACGTACACTAATACGTACAAAGAAAGACTCTCTTTAAAACACTTGCGTTAAAGAGGGTTATCAGTAAACTGCATTTAATATAATTAAGCTCTTCTGTTTCTATCTATTTAATATTAGCTTAGTTATATACTAATACAAAACATGTAATGAAGTCTTATTTAACTCTCTCTTCGCACGCGTCCAGTGCTGACTGGACAGCGGAGCAAGTGAATATAATGGCCTATAATATTTGCCAATGGATAAGCTTTCCGAATATTACTATGTAAAGTAATATTCTCCAAATATTATCTATCTTGAAGATAATATATTAACTAACAACTTTTAAGTGTTATTATCATGAAACGATACACCCCGTTACATCACCCCTCCCTTAAACGACAATCACTCAGACTGTCATTGAATAGAGTGGTCACTATGAGACCACTTAATTAAAAACAATGTTGATTGGTCAGAACCATCATTTTCAATTCTATCGCATGGTAAGCGAGTCCATGCGGTCAGCGAATCGTGCGGAATCTTCGACTGCGGTACATGCAGCCGCGGGCGCCGCATTATTGTCTCTTGCGGCAGACATTTCGCCTGGTAGTATCATCTTCTGCCGCAACAATATATGTTGCGGGTTCACGTGGTGAATCACCACGTGAGTTCGCCCCTCTTTGGCGGTCGACTATGATTGCGAGTCGGACGAGATGACCGACTCGGGAAGAGCGAAACAGTCGCCTTTGTGGTACACCTGCTCCAGTGAGTACCACGCAGGGGAGTGCAGACGACAATATATCTCGTCTTGCCCCTGAGTTGAAGCCGAGGCTTTTCCCGAACGGCTAGTCAGTAGCTTGTCTGGAGAGACTTGTCCTCACAATAAATCACTCCTTTTTATTGCGATAAAGCTACATGGCCTTGATCCCAGCGCGATCCCAGCGCGAAGAACTTTCGCGCTGAGAAAGATTTTATCTCGATGCTTTTCTTAAGCATCGATGGTACAGTGGCAACAACAAACGGGCTAAAATCTCGTTGATGCAAGCCTGGAGCGCGTTCATTCGCAATGTCAAAGACATTGGACGCGAAGCCTGGCTTCAAAGACTTAACGCGATTCTCGTTAAGTTTGAGGAACGAACTTCAACCGGTGCAAGATGTAAATTGCATCGGCTGTCTCGTGAGGCAAGACTTCCATGTCTCACGTGGGGTGATCCCTATCCGTGTTGTGTAGACAACACGAAACGAGTGAAAGGGGATGAGTATTCCCTCTCTTCGCCCTGGGGAAGGGCTCGCATCTCTATCGAGATGCGCGATGCGATTGACGTCTTGCAATGGATTTACATGTGCCAGGGGCGCGTGTTTTCCGATAAACCTTCTGATTAATCGGATGGGACTCGACATACTGACGGACGAGGCCTTCAACATTAACAATCAGCTGGGAACGAGGCTCCCAGCTGTCATGTGAAGGTGGATAACCGCGCCAGCGAACAAGATAACACATTCGCTGCCCCTTCACATTACGGTGGTTTTGGATACGTTCCGCAAGGAAACGTTGACCACCGTGGGAACCCAACAATGGTTGTGGCGGAGCAGGGAAAATTAGATCTGACCCATGTGTCGGATCTAGAGTCGAAGATCGACAAATTCGATCGCTTCTTCCATGTATTGGAGGAGGGTCTTGATCACGAGCGCAGTAAGCGTCACTCGTTGGGACAGACGGTGCAGGCTCACCGTATCGAACGGTTGGAAGACCGTTCGAAAAGTGCGTACTCAATGTTGGAGTACGAACGGAGTGTCACGCTCTCCGTGATGACCTGTCGTCAGCTCATCGCGGATTCGAGGCTCTTCGGACCCGACATAAGAATCTCCAGATTCAGGATGAGAATCTGATTCTTTTAGGGTTTCCTAAAAAGGGTAGTCAGATCCGTCCTCTGAAGAAACCGCGTTCTGATGGTACGGGCCGAGTCGACCAACGAAAAACGTAGGATGCTTTCGCATCCTTCGTGGTAATTCTATTGTGTACGCACTGCCTCTGCGGTGTAGTTCGCGGAATGGCCCAATAAACTTGATAGTAGTTTACTACTACCCACATTAGTGACTACACGCTTAGGTAAGTTTACCGTAGAGAGTAGTACTCGAGGTCATTAATTTTAAATGAAAGAACGTTTTTTTTATGTTTGTCTGCGTTCCGTTTCTGACGGTCCACTGCGTTAGCAATGGAATCCTGTACGAAACGGATTACTGATTCTCGAGCCAGCAGAAATTCCTGTGCTGACTCAATTGTTTTGTTTTTTTCAGTGCGCTTTGTGCGCACTGCCATGAGAATTTTCTCATCTTCGATGTCGATTGTTTCGACATCGACATCATTTGCGTCTTTGGAAACTTCGACGCGTGATGAGCATGAGCTAGAATTGGATTTGCTCGTGCGAGTCCACCCTACCTTAAATTAAAGGATCCCTTTGATTAGGTGGGTATGCGTGGATGGCGTAAGCCATTCACGAAGAACGGTGTATGCGTTGTAGACGCATGCACCGAATTATTGTTGGCGAATTCGACCATCGGTAAAAACTCGCTCCAATTCGGATACGATTGGACGTAACCTCGAAGTATCTCTTCGAGGACGCGATTTACGCGTTCTGTTTGACCATCCGTTTCTGGGTGATCGGATGTTGACATAGTCAGCCGTGTTCCGAGAGATCGGAACACGGATTGCCAGAACTCCGCCGTGAATATCGGATCTCTATCCGAGACCAATTCACGGGGTAACCCATGGGGTTTGAATACCGTGTCGATAAAGACACGGGCACAACCCGGAGCCGTATCGACTCTGGTACCGCAGCAGGAAATAACTTTTTAAATAAAAACCGTAGATGTACCATCTTGCTGAGTCTGTCTACAAAAACAAGGATTCCATTGTTTCTGTGGTCGTCTTCGGGAAATCCGAAGACGAAGTCTATAGACACGGACTGCCAACTTTCTGCCGGAAGTGGTAGAGTTTGGAGAGGTGCACGGGATGAAGGGCTAGGCTTCACCCGTTGACATGCCTCGCAAGCACGAATGTACTTGCGCACGAGCTAATACTGGTGGGACCAGTAAAAGTCGCGACTTACCGTGAAATAAGTTTCCTCACGTCCATGAAGCCCACTTGTTGGTTCATCGTGACACTCATACATGATGCGCCAGCGCAAATTATTGTGAGTTGAGACGACGACACGTGCTGTGTCGCCTGCAACGGCTGTATAATACATTAAGCCGATGCGGGTTGTGTATCGATTGGATGACGATCGATATAGGGCCGGTACATCGTTAAAAGATTTATCGAGTGAATTCATGAGATGAATCAATAAACATAGAAGGTCCTTATCTTCTGTGTAGGATTTCTTTATGTCATCAACTAAGGTCGATGACGGAACACTCGTAGTGAGTGTTGCAACAGTAAGATTACTTTCACTGTTGGAGTGCACTGCTGACTCGAAATCGGGTCGGCGTGATACACATCAGCGACGACATTAAGTTGTCCTGGTTTATATTCCACGGAGAAATTATACTCCGCGAAAAAGGATAGCAACCTTGCCATCCTTTGCGAGAGGTGTGGGCTGTTCACGGCCGTGCGTAATGACGCATGGTCCGTATATACGATGAACGGTCTATCTCCGAGGAGAGAGACCCTAAACTTAGCCAGTGCATATTTCATGGCAGGGAGTTCCTTGTCATGCACTGGGTAATTGCGTTCAGATGGTTTCAGCTGACGCGATTGGTAATAGACGACGCGCATCGCGCCGTCTGTATCGTAATGCATTAAATCATAGCCGATTGTGAATCGCTGGCGTCAAAGACCGACCACATGGATGGTCTGTCTTGATCTCAGTCGCCAAGATGGGCGATTGCATCAAGCTTTGATTGATACGCTCAAAAGAACGCTGATAATCAGTATTCCATAGCCATTTCTCGTCATTTTTGAAGAGACGAGAGAGATGGACCGTCATCTCGCTGGAACTGGCCAGTCGGCAATTTCCTTGATCATTTCGCGATCAGGGCGCACGCCGTGTTTTCCAACGATGCACCCAAGAAGTGGTATTTCGCTTGCAGCGAATATTCACTTCTTGAGATTTGCGTACAACTTATGCGTTCGCATAAGTGTAAGAACCTGACGAACGTGAGATTTATGAACTTCCACGTCCGTCTTTCCGTCCATGGCCCGGCTATGGACGAATACATCGTCAGAAATAACTTGGTGCGAATTCTCGCACCGGTCTCAACAGATTTGTTACACATCTGTTGAATGTTGCAGGGGCGTTGCTAAGCCCCTGTGGCATCACTGGCCATTCCCAGAGCATCCCACTGAGAGTGCTCACTGCTGATTACGGGATGTCCCGTTCACGCATAAGGATTTGATAGAACCCATCCATCAGATTCATAGACGGAAAGATCGTACTCTTAGACATACCATCTATGATTACGTCTTTTCTCGGTATCGGCGTTTGAGCCGGTACTGTTGCAGCATTCAGTTTGTTGAATGCGTGCACTATCCGCCACCCTCCTGTGGCCTTTCGCACACAGAAGGTCGGAGAGCTATGCGGGGAGGTTGACTCCCTTACATGGCCCGCTTTTACTCAATCGGTAAGGAATTTATCGATCGCATGCACTTGTTCACGAGACAGTGGCCACTGCTTCATGATACAGTACTTCGAGCCCGGTTTGAGCTCGATCTCATGTCGAGTGCCTTTATCTTTAGGCAACTCGCATGGAACTGCTTCAGGGAATACATAACTGAACATAATCAAATCTTTGTATAAAGGATTTGTCTTAAGTGACTCCCAGGATTGAGTAGTATATATCTCAATCCGAGCCTTCATATCGAGGACACTTATGTCCATCGATGAGCTGCTGAGAGCCGTTCGTTCTCTGCAAAAATTACCGCTGACCGAATATCGGTTACGTATTTGTCCTCTGTGACGAGTACATAGATCTGCTTGATTTTACCACCATGCAGATCTCTCAAGAACCGCTTGGTAACTAGGGTTGGTAATTGCGTTATCTCCGAAGTTAACTTCTGAGGCGAATACAGATCAAGAGTATAAGCGCCTACTCTTGATCTGTCATTAATCAAGACATTCAATGTCTCGGTTTCTTCCTGGAATTTATCCACAGGCTGTCGAGGGGGGGGGGATCAATCCCTCTGGAAGCTGAAGTCTAGTTACTTCAGCATTAACCATTTGAGGAGATTTCTCCTCAAGTACGTGAAGACTTATTCTCTCAACGTCTTCCGATTGTGATTGCGCTATCACAGTCGGGTCTCTACGGCCAACTCTCTACTCGACCTACTCAATTTAAATTATACGCTCACAGACATATCCGTAACTTATCGTGCTATTTAACATGCAACTTTAACATGTACGACCAAGTGGCGCTGTATGCTTCCACAACATTATGCAGCAGAATTTGTATTGTCATAGGTCCCACGTTTCCAGAGGAAGGAGTCACAGCCTTAGCTACCTTATAAGCCTCTGAAAAAATGGACGTCTCCCACGAGCTTCAAAGCCGTCGGGATGTTATGGAATTCCTCAGCTGTACCACGCACAAAATTGATACATCAGTCACAGTAGCGCTAGTATCCACGCACGAGGTAGGCTGTCCACCATTACCACGACCACATCAGCTCGACGCACATACTTCTTCGTTAAGCTCTTTAAATTTGGGCACAAGGATGTCCTTAAAGGATGTCCTAAATATAGTAGTAAGCCTTTACGAAATTTCGCGTGCGTCTGTACTGGCTGCTGCTACCTGGGAGACGCTTTCGTCAAATAAAGGTTATCAGAGCGTATTTCCGAGCGTCGACACACTATGTTCTTGTTGCGCACGTACAGTGCCGAATCCTGGCGATCTCTTACTATTATTAGCCCCGTGCCGGCGTAAAAATAAATGGAGCGCCAGTGTTCTCATAGGAGAAGCAGAAGTCTGCTTAAAGATGATATTTTAGCTTGGAAATAGCCAATCATGTAGAGTTATATCAAACTGAGGGGATTTAACAAAAAACTGAGGGGAGATTATTCCTTATTCAGCCACCTTTTCTTCAATCAGCCTCACCCTTCAGATATTAATACATTTATCGAAAGTCATCGCTTCAAATTTGTCAGAAAATGTAGGCGGGCACGTCTTAATGCGGCCACGCTCTACTTAAGCACACACCCTAGCACAACGAGGAAGCGGTTTAACCTGGGCGCCTTAGCGACTTCACCCAACGCACTAAGTACTCTA
This sequence comes from Bremia lactucae, assembly GCF_004359215.1. Taxonomy (NCBI): domain Eukaryota; phylum Oomycota; class Peronosporomycetes; order Peronosporales; family Peronosporaceae; genus Bremia; species Bremia lactucae. The sequence continues at coordinate 1,108,854 of NC_090612.1, forward strand.
GTAAAGTGTCGTCACGAGAGCGGTGATCCGACTGCACTTACCAAGTAGAAAGTAGTTTTCAGACTAATTTATATTTAATAGTATAAATATAAATACATTTTTTACCAATGAAATATCTCATCTCTGTAGAACACTAACATTAATATGTATTGCGAGCGTATCTTTCTAGATACCTCGCGAAACGGATGACGCTAGCCGTTGTCTTTTCTTAATGTGAATTCACCTATGTGCATCACATACTTAAGGGTTGGTCACAGATGTGAACCCACCCGAGTGGTGGGTCTAATTACTTTATTAAGTAATTGACTATCCTCTTAAGCACACCAAGTGTACTTAACGGGGACTGTGTAACATTAGGGCAACTTTAGCCCGTTACACCATCCCCTTTTTAAGAACAAATTTACATTTTAAAACTCGTCAAAGAGGAAGGAGGAACTGCGAGCTGCTTAACGCGCCGCTAGTCCTCTCAGTCACACTAGCGACCTGTTTTTTTCATACACGGCGCCAAAGATGCCACCTAAAAGGGTCCACGTTGGTGGATCGTCTGCGAAGAAGCCCACTCAACGTCGCGCTAAGCGCAAGCGCCGCATTAATTCGCCGGCAGCGTTTAATGCCTTAGCCGACAGCTACTGCTGCTCTCGCGTTAACTGGGCTTAAGGTTCCATCCCACTTTAACAGTGAGGATGTTGATCCGTCGCTCATTGTCGACTACAATGAGTCGACACCGTTGCCGTCACCATATAGTAGTGATTCGGACAACGAGCTAATGAGGAAGAATGATGGCACATTATTGCCCATCCAAACTTCTCGCATTGCTCGCAACATACGGACAGCAACATTTATGAATGCTGTCTCGACGTCTGCGCTGAATAGCGCAGCGGCATTAATGAGAGCGCTGCCCATAAAGACACAGCCGCTTCTTCGTTGGGTAAAACCACAACGCCTTATGCTCAGACCATTATCCATGATGGTTCTGACATAGAGGATTCTGATCCTAGAGCTCCGCCGACGACACGTGAACGTGCTCAGTCGGAGTCACAAGCTTGTCGTTTTGAACGTAGCTATGTGACGGGTGGCATATCGCTGGTGCCCCCTCCATCTAAATGGCATCGTTTAAACGGGCCAAGAGTGTCGCTCCTAAAGCGCGCTATTCTAGACGCACATGCTTATTATTGCGTCTTTAAATCATGGAGGGCTCAGGGAAAATCGCTTCGGCGTATTTTTTCCGATCCCGGTCGTGTTGCATTCAAATCAACGCCCAACCAATACGAGGCGGAATTCTTGCGTCGCATCCATCCGCATTCCGATGCGATGAAACAGCGGTCGCGCGAATTAATTTCACCCGCTTGCGTGTGAAAGAAATCATGGGCGGTACTGTACCCCCTGTTTCTTCTCACAACTTTGCTACTGCTAGCCCATTTCAGACTAGCGAAGAGGCCTCAGCTGGTGCTTCTTTTCATAGGCAGCCTCCAAACCGGGCACATCAATACGTAGGGTATCGATCAATTCCCAAGAGTCAAAACCCTTCGGGTAACCTTTCCATTGGACGAGGATCTGATACCTTTGCCTCACGGAGGGGTGAGCAAGCAACCTTTCAACAAGGAAGCGCTCATTCCCACCCGCATCCATCAGTGCAGGTGGCGCCCGATAGGATTGGCGATCTCGCCCACCTACACGCAGCTGCCTTACCTTCGCCCATTCTGTCGCAGGCGTTAAGCGTTGCTGAACGACATATTGCGGATCTCGAGGGTCAAGTCTCGCGACTGACCTCGGATCTTTATTATGTCCGAGCGAAGGCTCGTCAGGGTCAAAAACGCCTGAAGACTCGCTTGGTTTTTCTGGAGAAGATAATGCTGAGGGATTTGCGTTACTCGCGTGATGTCCCTCTCTCCGAGTCCTCTTCGTGGTGGGAAGAGTCGATCGGCTAAAGTTTTTCACCTTCTCCGCCCCCCTTCACCCGAATGACCTCGACTCACAGTCGGCGTCACCATCGGTCTCCTTAGACGGATGGAGGTATGTGACCTCATTTGGGTCTACACACCGTTTTAGACGACCCACGTAAAATACAGGGTGCGTCTTCATGTACGGGGGGAGGGTGAGCCTATAATTTAGGTCTGCAACCTATTCTACCACCGTAAAGGGCCCAACGAAACGCGACAACAACTTCTTAGTACCTCTAGGTAGTGCAGAAATTGCATTTTTAGGTAGGGTAGCAGTACTTAATAGTACTTTTTCACCCACTCTAAAGCGTTCATTATTTTTGCGACCATTTACGGGGGAAGGGTGAGCCTATAATTTAAGTCTCCAACCTCTTCTACCACCGTAAAGGGCCCAACGAAACGCGACAACAACTTCTTAGTACCTCCAGGTAGTGCAGAAATTGCATTTTTAGGTAGGGTAGCAGTACTTAATAGTACTTTTTCACCCACTCTAAAGCGTTCATTATTTTTGCGACCATTTCGGTCCGCATATTCTTTTTGCTTGTCCTGTGCGCTTGCCATTGCGTCACGGACTTTACGTGTGATGGCTAATCGCTCATCCACAAAGCGTTGAGCCTCGCTCACGCTTTTAGCATCAAACTCGCCTATGATACCGCCAAGAGGTCGGTCATAAGGCGTAGTTTTATTGACCACTGCTAAACTGGCAGGGTCACTAGGGCAAGTTTCTGTCTTTGAGATGATACCCTCATGGGTCATCGTCATATTGACGAAACTATGTCCCTCTTTCGCACCGAGCATAGTGAGGGGCCCTCCCCCACTAAGACTCGGGCTGCGCACAAACGAGACTGGCGTCCGAGGATGGCGCAGTCCGTTAATATAAAACGGTGTCTCACCCGTACTGGCGTGGACACTGTTATTTATAGCGAACTCCACAAAGGGCAATTGCTTGCTCCACTCTTTGGGAGTTGCTATAGTGCGTAAGACATCCGCCACGACCCGATTGGCACGTTCTGTTTGGCCATCGGTCTGGGGATGATCTGCGGTCGACATGTGGAGCTTGCTACGTAGCAGCTGAAACACATGTCGCCAAAAACCAGACGTAAAACGTGGACCCGATCCGATACTATGGACTCGAGCAATCCGTGAAGTCGGTAAACATGATCCAGGAACAAGAGAGCTGCCTCCTTGCCTGTGATCAATGTTTTACATGGTGCCAAATGCACCATATTGCTCAGTCTGTCTACAAAGACGACAAGCCCTGTCCGACCCTAGTGATGGGGCATCATGCCAAACATGAAGTCCAGGCTTACAAACTTCCAAAACAGTTGGTTGGAATCAATAGCAGCTTCAGCGGTACCCTGATCAATGATGCAGGCTTAATGCGCTTACACTGTTCGCAAGAGCGAATATAGTTGGCCATCCATCTATATAGGTGTGGCCACCAAAATTCCTCTGATACTTGTAAGATTATCTTTTCACGGCTCAGATCCCCATTAGGTGGCGCATAATGGAGCTTGTGAAGGATCATCAGCTTGTATTCTATGTCATGAGGCACATAGATTCTCAAGGGATCACAAGGTGACAGCTGATGCCATAACAGGCCATCGCTGTAGCTAAACCGATTAAGCATGGCTTTCAGGTGCGACGGAAGAATTACCTTTTGTCCACCAATGCGATCTAACAGCAGGTGACAATGGTCGTCCTGACTGTAGCTCTCTTTTATTTCAGAGGCTAATGAGCTCGTCACGTGGTATGTCTTCATGGCTGCCAACGCTGACGGCTGAAATTGTGCTTTCGCACTAGACACACTTTCCTGGTGTCTTACCTCGAAGTCTGGTCTAAGCGATAAGGCGACAGCCAAGACATTTGACTTACCCAGCTTGTATTAAACTTTGAAATATAATTCAGAGAAGAATGTAAGCCATCTTGCCATTCAAGGCGAGAAATGATGTGAGTTTGTTGTCGGTCCGCAGTGATGCGTGATCCGTAAAAAACACAAATAGCTCGGTGCCTAGTAGGGTGCACACGAAACTTGACAAGAGCATACTTTATTGAAAGTAGCTCTTTGTCATGCATGGGTAATTTAGTTCCGCGGATTTTAAAAACCGGGACTGATAAGAGATGACACGGTCAACACCGTCGTCATCCTTCTGCACGAGCGTGCTGCCGATTGCAAATTACTTGCATCGCAGACGACGCTAAAGGGCTTATTCGCGTCTGGCAATGGCAAGACTGGTGCCTCAACATGAGATTGCATCACTGGTTTGAACGCATCATCTTGTTATTTAACCAAAACCCATTTCTGTGTCCTTTTTAAGGAGGTCATATAATGCTTTAGTTTGCTCAGCATAATTCTTGCTATATTTATGCTAGTAATTAGCGAGCCCTAGTAATTGGCGCAAATCCTTCACATGCCGTAGGATAAGCCATTCCTTTACCGATAATACCTTGTCTGGGTTTGCTCGTACACCATGGGTACCTACGATGTAACCCAGCACAGGTATCTCAGGGACCCCTATGCTGCATTTTTGCAAGTTGACGTACAATTGGGCGTCCTTTAAAGTCTACAACACAGCGTCTAAATGACACTTGCGCGAGTCGATTGCGCTCGGCCTCAGCCCTACTTTGCATGAATACATCGTCAAAGTAATGGGGCGCGTAGCCACGGTGCTGACGCGTCACCTGAGCCACCACTCGATTGAATGTCGCTGTTGCGTATTTGAACCGTCGCGCCATCACAAGCCACTCCCAAAGCATACCGCGTGGGGTGCTTACTGCCGTTTGGCTACATCGGACTCTCTCATGAGTACCTGATAGTAGCCATCCTTCAAATCTGACGCGGAAAAGATAGTCGACGTTCCCATGGAATTCAACAAATTGTCTCACCGCGGGATTGGCGTTTGCGCCGGTATGGTCGCCGTGTGCAGCTTATTGTTAGCATGAACCACGCACCATCCACCTGTGGATTTACGCACATAAAAGGTCGGGCTGCAGTGATGCGATTTGCTCTCACGCACATGTCCCGGCTTGGCTCGCTTGTCGAACAAATTATCGATATAATCGACTAGTTCTTTCGTCAACGGCCATTGCCTGGTCACACAGTACTTGGTGCCAGGTTCGAGGTCGATCTCGTACCCGATGCCCCTATCTGGTGATAGGCGGCTCGGCACTTCTACTAGGAACACATCGCGATGTTTCCACAAAGCCTCAAAGAACGGACTGTATTTCAAGGCAGCTCAGCCTTGAGCAGCGAACAGTTTCTTTTTGTCCGTTTCTAGGACGCTCTCGTCCATTGTGGACGACGAGCAAAAGTCCACCAAGTCCTCTTCTGGAACTGGTGTGACTATTTCGTGGATCTTTCCTTCCTTTAATTCGGAAAGGAACAGAAACCACGACATCTCCGGAAGATTTACTATATCCTCGACAGATTTAAAGACTTGTCGGAGCAGCTCACTTGAGGATGCCTCCGCATTTTCGTCTTTGACAGCCTCGAACACCTCGTTGAAAGGCCCGTTCTCTTTAATAGAAACTGATCCAAAAGTCACTCGTTTAGACGCACCTTTGATCGTCCTAATCGGTCAAATACTCGTTCTTCGAGTCACCACGACCTTTGACTGGGAAGCAGGTGCCTTTGCTCTTTTCTAGGCACTGTGCCGGTTTATGCGACGCATAACTTCCTGTCAGCTTGCCGTCTACTGCCACAGGCTCTCGGCTCTGTGCAGGACATTCGGACGCATGACTACTTGTCATCGTCCTTTTCAACACCCCAGTCTCCACGAGCTGGGTAGGAATTGGTGACGTTTGACATCTTGTCAACGCACCCTCAACTGTATTCGAAACGACATCACTTGCACACGCCTCTCGCAGGAGCACATCTTTTCCGGTGTCCTGCGTAGAGTTCGTAACTGTGCATGTACGCCAGTCAATCCATAGTTGGTGTTTTAGCAACATTGGCATGCCTAGGATGAGGTCATACGAACTCTCCATACCTAGCACTGTAAATTTCTCGTTACAAGAGAAGTCACTAAAGCTCAAGGCGAGTTCTATCTGAACTCCCTCTTACTTAACGAGCGCGCCGTTCGCTAAACGAATGGTCGCCTCTTCTCGCTTGCCATCCTGGCAAAGCGACTCAAACATCGCCGGTCTCTTTCTTAATTCCGCGATTTTACTAAATTTTATGATGCACCCGAATCCACTAGGAAAGTCATCACCTAGTCATAGCCTCTTACTTGAGCGCTATAGACTAGCAGGGTTGAGGTCCAAAATTTCGAGACTTCAGGGACTATGCTACCCATTTGTTCCACAATTCTGAACATAGGGGTAGCTTCAGAGTCCGCGTCAGTAGGGCATTCCACCCCTACTGCTCTCCTGCATTTTTCGACCCCTCAGTGGCGATGCAGAATTCATGCGTCTCGCGCGCTGATTCTTGTCATCGCTCTTTGGGAAGGGAAACCTCTTGCTAGGCATCTTTGCCCCGGCAGGGACCCTGACGTAGCAGCGAGCTATAATGTGGCCGCGCTTGCCGAGCTAAATCGTGCTACTTGAAACTTTTTCTTGCGACGGCCATTCTCTTCTCACGTTGTCGATCGCATTTTTCAGGTGACTTCGCTATTTATCGTTATTACATGCAGTTCTCACCCAAACGTTTTGAGTTTCCTTACTCTTCTTCTCACTCGTGGCTCGCTCTCTCAATCCTCTCGTGGGCCACATTTATAGCAACCAACGTCTGCATTGCCCAACTCCATGGGAGTGGCATCTGACCTCTTGGCCGACAAAATATACCAAGCTGTCCCCGAGGCACTGTTGTAGGATTTCTCCTCAACGAAGGCGATTTGGATTGCCTCTTTCATCTTCGACGGCACCTTTCTGAAAAGGGCCTGTCGCGATGGGCCATGAGATGAGTCCGTTCTTAAACGTGGGTACCTTTTTATGTTCTCCTGGAATCGAACCTAAGGTAAAAGATGCCGAAGCGAGCGCATCTCTTGTACATAATCTTGCAGAGATCGCTTCGCCTGTCACGCTCCAAAGAAGCGTGCCTAAAGCAACACATCGTTGTTCGGCGGCTGGTACATGGCGCGAATATTTGTCTTAAATATCGCCCATGTAGGGAACGCCTTTCTGTCCGCCATAAGTGCCAAGTAAGCCCACTCTGAGGCCTTACCGCGCAGATGCGACATGGCGTACGACACCATCAGGCTGTCGCCAGCGATGAGCTGGGCGACACCGTATTGCTCCACGGCTTAAAGCCAGTGGACAATCGTGCGCGTTGCAGTTCCATCGAACTTGAGCGAGTCCATCCAAATGGTCCTCGGCTGATGCGGCCGGGCAGAGAGCATCTCAAAAGTCCTGTTGAGAGCCTTGCTCCGAGCCTGCTCATGCCTCAGCTCATCATGAGTCTGAGTGACGGACTCCGCCGCAGCATGGCTCTGTGCCTCGGACGCGGCTCTCCGCTGTTCGAGCACGAATGCCTCAAACTGCTCCAACTGAGCAACATGTTGCTCAAGAGGACTGCCCAAGAGCCTGGCCAGGGCTTGTTCACCAAGTTCCTGCGCCATGTGTCCTGTTACCTCCAGGTGATGTTCGGACAGGTGGAAAAAATGAGCCCAATCGATGTTGAGACTCATCCTCACGTTAGACACGCAGAGATGCGGGTCGTGGAAGGGATTTCAAGTGCTACCAAGTGTAGGCGGGCACGTTGTAATGCGGTCACGCTCTACTTAGACACACACCCTAGCACAGCGAGAAAGCGGTTTAACCTGCTTCTCTTGCGTGCTGTGAGGTAGTTGTGGTGGGCGCGTTAGCGACCTCGCCCAACACACTAAGTACTGTGATCAAAAGTCGTCACGGGAGCGGTAATCCGGCTCCTCCTGCGCACTTATCAAGTAGAAAGTAGTTTTTAGACTGATTTATATTTTATCGCATTAAATATAAATACCTATTTTTACCAATCAAAATGTCATCTCTATAGATAACACTAATATGTATTGCGAGCGTATCTTTCTAGATACGTCGCGTGACGGATGACGCTAGGCCTCATCCCTCCTAATGTGAATGTACCTCTGTGCATCACACACACAAGGGTTGGTCACAAATGCGAACCACATTCGAGTGGTGGGTCTAATTACTATATGTAAGTAAATTGACCAGCTCCTTAAGTTCACCAAGTGTACTTAACGGGGACTGTGTAACATTAGGGCAACTTTAGCCCGTTACACCATCCCCTTTTTAAGAACAAATTTACATTTTAAAACTCGTCAAAGAGGAAGGAGGAACTGCGAGCTGCTTAACGCGCCGCTAGTCCTCTCAGTCACACTAGCGACCTGTTTTTTTCATGCACGGCGCCAAAGATGCCACCTAAAAGGGTCCACGTTGGTGGATCGTCTGCGAAGAAGCCCACTCAACGTCGCGCTAAGCGCAAGCGCCGCATTAATTCGCCGGCAGCGTCCAATGCCTTAGCCGACAGCTACTGCTGCTCTCGCGTTAACTGGGCTTAAGGTTCCATCCCACTTTAACAGTGAGGATGTTGATCCGTCGCTCATTGTCGACTACAATGAGTCGACACCGTTGCCGTCACCTCATAGTAGTGATTCGGACAACGAGCTAATGAGGAAGAATGATGGCACATTATTGCCCATCCAAACTTCACTCATTGCTCGCAACATACGGACAGCAACATTTATGAATGCTGTCTCGACGTCTGCGCTGAATAGCGCAGCGGCATTAATGAGAGCGCTGCCCATAAAGGCGCAGCCGCTTCTTCGTTGGGTAAAACCACAACGCCTTATGCTCAGACCATTATCCATGATGGTTCTGACATAGAGGATTCTGATCCTAGAGCTCCGCCGACGACACGTGAACGTGCTCAGTCGGAGTCACAAGCTTGTCGTTTTGAACGTAGCTATGTGACGGGTGGCATATCGCTGATGCCCCCTCCATCTAAATGGCATCGTTTAAACGGGCCAAGAGTGTCGCTCCTAAAGCGCGCTATTCTAGACGCACATGCTTATTATTGCGTCTTTAAATCATGGAGGGCTCGGGGAAAATCGCTTCGGCGTATTTTTTCCGATCCCGGTCGTGTTGCATTCAAATCAACGCCCAACCAATACGAGGCGCAATTCTTGCGTCGCATCCATCCGCATTCCGATGTGATGAAACAGCGGTCGCAGCGAATTAATTTCACCCGCTTGCGTGTGAAAGAAATCATGGGCGGTACTGTACCCCCTGTTTCTTCTCACAACTTTGCTACTGCTAGCCCATTTCAGACTAGCGAAGAGGCCTCAGCTGGTGCTTCTTTTCATAGGCAGCCTCCAAACCGGGCACATCAATACGTAGGGTATCGATCAATTCCCAAGAGTCAAAACCCTTCGGGTAACCTTTCCATTGGACGAGGATCTGATACCTTTGCCTCACGGAGGGGTGAGCAAGCAACCTTTCAACAAGGAAGCGCTCATTCCCACCCGCATCCATCAGTGAGGTGGCGCCCGATAGGATTGGCGATCTCGCCCACCTACTCGCAGCTGCCTTACCTTCGCCCATTCTGTCGCAGGCGTTAAGCGTTGCTGAACGACATATTGCGGATCTCGAGGGTCAAGTCGAGGGGTGAGCAAGCAACCTTTCAACAAGGAAGCGCTCATTGCCACCCGCATCCATCAGTGCAGGTGGCGCCCGATAGGATTGGCGATCTCGCCCACTTACTCGCAGCTGCCTTACCTTCGTCCATTCTGTTGCAGGCGTTAAGCGTTGCTGAACGACATATTGCGGATCTCGAGGGTCAAGTCTCGCGACTGACCACGGATCTTTATTATGTCCGAGCGAAGGCGCGCTCGTCAGGGTCAAAAACGCCTGAAGACTCGCTTGGTTTTTCTGGAGAAGATAATGCTGAGGGATTTGCGTTACTCGCGTGATGTCCCTCTCTCCGAGTTCTCTTCGTGGTGGGAAGAGTCGATCGGCTAAAGTTTTTCACCTTCTCCGCCCCCCTTCACCCGAACGACCTCGACTCACAGTCGGCGTCACCATCGGTCTCCTTAGACGGATGGAGGTATGTGACCTCATTTGGGTCTACATACCGTTTTAGACGACCCACGTAAAATACAGAGTGCGTCTTCATGTACGGGGGGAGGGTGAGCCTATAATTTAGGTCTGCAACCTATTCTACCACCGTAAAGGGCCCAACGAAACGCGACAACAACTTCTTAGTACCTCCAGGTAGTGCAGAAATTGCATTTTTAGGTAGGGTAGCAGTACTTAATAGTACTTTTTCACCCACTCTAAAGCGTTCATTATTTTTGCGACCATTTCGGTCCGCATATTCTTCTTGCTTGTCCTGTGCGCTTGCCATTGCGTCACGGACTTTACGTGTGATGGATAATCGCTCATCCACAAAGCGTTGACCCTCGCTCACGCTTTTAGCATCAAACTCGCATATGATACCGCCGAGAGGTCGGTCATAAGGCGTAGTTTTATTGACCACTGCTAAACTGGCAGGGTCACTAGAGCAAGTTTCTGGCTTTGGATGATACCCTCATAAGTCATCGTCATATTGACGAAACTATGATCCTCTTTCGCACCGCCCTCCCCCAATAAGACTCGGGCTGCGCATAAACGAGACTGGCGCAGTCCGTTGATATAAAACGGTGTCGCACCCGTACTGGCGTGGACACTGTTATTTATAGCAAACTCCGAAATGGCAATTGCTTGCTCCACTCATGGGGAGTTGCTATAGCGCGCAAGACATCCGCCACGACCCGATTGGCACGTTATGTTTGGCCATCGGTCTGGGTATGATCTGCGGTCGACATGTGGAGCTTGCTACCTAGCAGCTCGAACACATGTCGCCAAAAACCAGACGTAAAACGTGGATCCCGGTCCGATACTATGGACTCGGTCATCCCGTGTAGTCGGTAAACACGATCCAGGAAGAAGAGAGCTGCCTCCTTGCCTGTAATCGATGTTTAAATGGTGCTTAATGCACCATTTTGCTCAGTCTGTCTACAAAGACGACGAGCCCCGTCCGACGCTTATGATCGGACGGCATGCCAAACATAAAGTCCAGACTTACTAACTTTCTATTAATCCGTTGGAATCGGTAGCGGCTTCAGTGGCGCACTGCTGGACGGTGCAGGCTTTATGCGCTGACACTGTTCGCAAGAGCGAATATAGTTGGCCACCCATCTATATAGGTGTGGCTACCGAAATTCCTCTGACACTCGTAAGAATGTCTTTTCACGGCCCAGATGCCCACTAGGTGGCGCATCATGGTAAAAGGCCATCGCTGTAGCTAAAGCAATTGAGCTTAGCTTTTAGGTGCGACGGAAGGGTTACCTTTCGTCCACCAAAGTGATCCAACAGTAGGGACAATGGTCGTCCTATCTGTAGCTCTCTTTTAACTTTAGAGGCTAATGAGCTCGTCACGTGGTATGCCTTCATGGCTGCCAACGTCGACGGCTGAAATTGTGCTTTAGCACTCGACACACCTTCCTGGTGTCTTACCTCGAAGTCTGGTCTGCGCGATTAAGCGTCAGCTAATACAATCGACTTACCCGGCTTGCATTCAACTTTGAAATTCAATTCAGAGAAGAATGTGAGCCATCATGCCATTCTAGGCGAGAGGTGCGGTGAGTTTATTGCGGTCTTCAGTGCTGCGTGATTCGTAAAAACCACAAATTGTTCGGTGCTCAATAGATGCACACGAAATTTGACAAGAGCATACTTGGTTAAGAGTAACTCTTTTGTCATGCACCGGGAAATTCAGTTCCGTGGCTATTAAAAGCGCATCAATATTACCAAATTTGGTAGTATTGGAACTATTAAGTCAAAGTTAATGAAGATAATAATTTTGCACTGCTTAATTTATTTCTTCTCATAGGAAATAATATTTATTATTTTTCTTACAGGAAATAAAACTTATGTAACGGTACACCCCGTAACATCATCCCTCCCTACAACAACAGTCACTTTAGTGACTGATGTAAAGTGAAACAGTAAAGATAAAGATGCTGGCGAATACTTCACGTACACGACGTGCAGAGAAAGAATTATAAGTTGCTAAGAATTATTAGCAACTAAATGTCAATACTGCGGTAGACTTAGTAAAGGAAAAAGTAGAACTGTATTCATAAAATGAAGCTGCTTAGTATTGCAATCTTGTAACTGACTTGATATATTAATCTAAGTATGTGCCACGATTCATTGCTCCCCGCCCATTCGTGCGCCTAGCATTGATTGGCGAGGTTGATCTGAAAATTTAAATCAACCGATGCAAAGAAGTATCATAGTGCTGCTTCAATATTACCGTGTATGGTAATATTGGAATTATGAAGAATACAAGCTGATAAGATAATAAGTTAAGCGAATCGTTATTTAGCCCCCACCTTTTATTTCTTGTATCAGCTCCCACCCATCTTTTTCAATGTTATCAGTATAAGTCGCGGCTTTTGATTGGCCCGAAATAAATATGAAATGATTTTGTTACCAAAAATTTCTTATTATCACAACGTTACGACATTCATATTGAGACATTTTAACTCTTCAACGTATTCATATCTAACATCCGCAATGAACAGCCTTGTATCACGCAACCAGCATTCTTACGCTTCTTTAGAACAAGCAATGGCAGCAATTGATGCCCCAGCACAACAAAAGGCTATGCTGATGTTATCAAACGCACGAAAAGTTAAGCAATAGGGATCCTGGAGAATGAAAAGGTTAAATTCTTGCCTGCTCCGAGTCAAACCCCCAGATACGTAGGGAAATCGCCATCGTGTGCATTCTAGCCACATCATTTGTTGTTTGTTCCAGCCTGTCACACAGCGACAAGAATCTGGTCATTGGCAAGTAGAGTTGCCAGTGAAAACACAACCATGAGCCCTTTGCTCATCAGCACCAGCAGCATCATCGGCACATCAGCATCTCAACACCAACAGCATCAACAACACCAACAGCATCATCAACACCAACAGCATCAGCAATACTAAGAGAACCAAAGCAAAAAGAAATGTAGATTTTGAATAAGTATTACAGAATGTCTAGAAACCGCAGCGTTTTGATAATGATTAAACATTTACTTAATTATAAGAGAAATTTCATTTTATGCCCCTCTTTTGAAAAGAAATTCTGAATCTACCCCCAGTTCTTCAAAATTCACAATTTGCCCCTCTTTCTCATACATAATATTGACCAGCCATAGCAACGTATTCAAAACATTCAAACCGTTCACTGAACAGGAAAAATTGACAAAATAAAGTTAAACAAATCTTCAAACTACAAACATTATATATATTTTGAGCTTGCAACGATGTCATTTCTTGCGGCTCGTGGAGACTGAGGTGACAATGTTTCACGGATGCTTCATCCTCAAGCTACTACCGTGATGATACAGAATGTTCCAGGTTGTCTATATTCGTGACAGCAAGCGCTTCCTTCTTGAATCCTTCAAGTCTCTCTTGTTCATTTAATTCCTGCAATTCTTGCGCCGAAATTTCATTGCAAAGGTTAGCATTTTCAATCGTTAGAGAGCTCAATTTGTCACGACCTGGTCTATTATAGGCACTTGTCGACGACCATTAGAAAAGAGCGCGTCATCAATCGAATCGTGTGACGAGAACAACGACGTTCACAATCCTCGCATCTCTTCGGCCTTGTATCGCAAAGAGCTCGGACACTGTTGTCCGTAGGGGTTCTTCAATCCAGAATCCTTGTACGCAAAGCTCAGATTGATGCCACAAGAAAGCAATTATGACGTTAAAATCCCACTGAAAACCATCGAAGACCGCGGGAAATGCAGGAGCGCAGTAGGGGCGGGGTGTCCTTCTGAAGCGGACTCTGAAGATACCCCTTACTTCAGAGTTGTCGAACAAATGGGTAGCATAGTCCCTGAGGTCTTAAAATCTCGGACGTCAAGTACGTGGCCGATATTCTGTCGGCAATTGTATTTTGTGAGAACGAGCGGTTTCTTAGCAGCTCATCGATGGACGAAAGTGTCCTCGATGAAAAAAACTCGGATGAAACGCTTTACGTCCCAATACTGGGAGTCTTTGAAGACAAATCCTTTATATAAAGATTTGATCGAATTCAAGGTTGAATTATTTGAGTCAGTACCGTGCGAGTTGCCTAAGGATAAAGGCACTCGACACAAAATTGACCTGATACCAGGTTCGAAATATTTTATCACGAAGCAGTGGCCAATATCTCGTGAGAAAGTATTATCGATCGACAAGATCTGTGCCGATCGCTTGACAGCGGGTAATGTGAGGGAGTCAACTTCCCCACATAGCTGTCCGACCTTCTGTGTGCGTAAGGCAACATGAGGGTTGCAGATTGTGCATGCGCTCAATAAATTGAGCGCTGCAACAGTACCGGCTCAAATGCCGATGCCACAAAAAGACGTAATCATTGATGATATGTCAAGAGTACTATTTTTCTTCAACGGATCTGATGGATGAGCTGTATCATTAACAGGATATCCCGTTCACAGCAGTAAGCACCCCAAGCGGTATGCTATGGGAGTGGCTAGTCATGCCACAGGGACTTAGTAATGCCCCTGCGACATTTAACAGATGTGTAACCAATTTGTTGAAATCGGTGCGGAATTTCGCGCCGAGCTATTTTGATGACGTCTTCGTTCATAGCAGAGCCATAAACGGAAATTCAGACGTTGAAGTACATCGTACCCACGTCCGAAAGATTCTTACACTTATGGATCAGCATAAGTTGTATGCAAACCTCTAGAAGTGTATATTCGCTGCAAGCGAGATACCACTTCTTGGGTGCATCGTGCGTAAACAAGGTGTATGCCCTGATCCAGAAAACATCAAGGTGATCACCGACTGACCAGTGCCAGTCGATGAAAAGGGACTTCGAAAGTTTTTAGCGGCGAACTTACATAAGTATTCCTGCAATTATGCCGAAATGTCAGTACATCTATCTTCTTTGTTGAAGAAAAATGTAAAAGTGGTCATAGATCGCTGATTGTCAGCGTTCCTTCGAGGATATCAAGCAGAGCTCGATGCAATCGCCAATTCTGGCGATTGCGGACCAAGACAGACAATTTCATGTGGTATGTTACGCCAGCGATTTTGCTATGGGCTGTGCGTTAATGCAGTATGACACAGACGGCGCAGAGCGCGTCGTCTGCTATCAGTCGCGCCAGCCTTAACAGCTGAACGCAATTAATCAGTGCACGACAAGGAACTCCTTGCCATGAAATATGCACAGGCTAATTTAAGGTCTATCTCTTAGGAGATATACCGCTCATTGTTTATACTAACCAAGCGTGTAACGGGGCTAGAACGTTTCGTCACTAGCTTAAACGAACGCTTGAGGAAGCATTCAGCCTAAGTAATAGTAACCAAGTACAAATCAATTTAAATAAAATTTACCAAAAAAAAATAATTGCACTAAGTACGACCATATTCCCGCTATTCAGGAACCACTTATTTTTAGGTAATTCATCATTTGTCCATATTGGGTCTTCTGGTCCCATAATCAACCAAAAATATTTGTTACGCTGTGCCCGCTATCCAGCCACAGCACCTGCCTACAACTGTAATTGTTTTTACAAATTCTGTAATATGGCCCATTTCATCACCCCTTTCTCAAAATAGCACTCACCAACCGTGTGGCCCATTACATCACCCCTTTCTCAAAACAGCACTCACTAACCGTGAGTGCTCGATTGTCGAAACTTTGACATTCACAACTGAAGCCACGATGACGGAGCACACGACTCACAACTTCAGAGTACTCGGGCTATCAACGGGAGTGCGAATATCCACGTGATGGACCAACAACTACTCCCTAGGGCGCTGTACGACTTGTCCGGAGCTCACACTCCGGACTCGCTTGCAACGATGATGACTACTTTCGGCGTTTGCGCGGTTTGTGCGGAAAGAGTCTTGATAACGTTGCGTACGACGCTTTGCAAAGTTCATGGTGCGCCTTCATTTGGCGTTGGTACCGGATGATCGAGGATGGAAGAAACTTCCGCAATGGCTTACCAATCGAAAGGAATCTCGCTCTGATCACTCAATCGGCGCATTACGCGAAAAAGTATGCGAGAACGCTTGGAATGAGGACCGAATTTGCTATTTTCACGTCAATGAGGGGTGTCGCTATTGAGGCTTGGTGCCACGTCCATCTCGCGATGAATGGCAAAGACACCTCGCTGAGCATCCACTCAGCGAATGCAAGCAAGCCTGGACCGGGAAGTACGAGCGCAGTATTTACGAACGGCGGACTGCGATTATTCGTGGTAAGCCTCAATGGCGTCACCCCTCTCGGCAGCGGAGTCAATCTCTGCTGACTGCCGAGCGCAGGGCTGTGACACACTCGTCTAGCCATCCTGATGCGCGCTACTCGTCGCGGTCCCGTTCTCGTTGTCGTGGTGATAAACGTTCACCACGACGCTCTCGTTCTCACCATCGTTCTCATTCTCACCACCAAGAATCACGACACAGTTCCTTGCCGTCTTATCGTTCTCGCTCACGACGAGAGCATCTCTGGTCGCATTGGGGTAGCTCGACTTCATGGACACATATGACCGAACAACGTCGCGAAGAAGCACGGAACGCGGCTCCCACAAATCCTGCTCGGGTTGGATCTCAAGCCGGCGTAATCGATACTTGCGCGCGATTGGAATCGCGCGCCTCCCGTGACGACGGTGCTGCTTCGCGGAGAGGGTCCTCGTGACCCACAATACGATCCACAATCAGAGAACCTGACCTTTCGAATCCACAAGCGGTGGTGGGTCCTCGCGATGATAACGCTGGCGTCCCGGTTGCCGAGGACGATATTGATGAGGCTGTGCACAAGCTACCGACGCTCAGCTAGCAGCTGAGAATGCTCTCGAGCGTGCTGCACAGGCGGAAAGACCGCAAGTGAGATCCGGCAGTCAAACCGCGAACTGCTCGAACGGATGAGGAGCCTGGAGCGCCAGGTTCTCGGTCATGTGCAGACGAAAACGCAGCCGCGTCCAATGTCATCGGCGCGTCAAGCAAGGCGGGAAGGGGGGTCAACCTACGAGCCCCTGATTCCGGTGTCTTTTAGCCGCCCGACGAAGAACGTCGGGTGAAGCCGCAACGATGAGGGAATGTCCAGCGTGTAGGCATCGGATTGCCTTAAGAACCTAGAATGGACCGATTAAGCGTGACGCGAGTTCTCTCGCGCCTAGGTTGGTAACTGCTGAATCCATTAAGCCTTCTGTCGATAATAATACACGATCACCTTTCTGGAACTTATACATGTTTTTCTACCATGTTTATCTGCAGTATCTTTCTGTTTATCCACTGCAGACTGAAGTGCATCACGTACAAACCGGGTGATGGCTTAACGCTGGAGAAAAAAACTCCGACCCAGCCATGTCATCAAGTGGTCGCCCAACTTAATCGGCGCGTAGTTGGCAGTAGGTGAACGCGTACCTGAAGACGGGTCAATAAGCGTCTGCGAAGCCATCGAGATAACGGGGATGCCACGCGATGTGGGGTCAAAACAGCAGACTTCGCCTTGGATCGGGTGACTATATTTGCGCTCAAATTACCGTGGGCTGCACTCGATCGTTGTTTGTCACCTCATCCTAACCCAGACTGGAGCAACGAGGCGTCGTGAAGCGACCCACGGCAAGAAGGCTAGAAAGCCGAGGGTGTCGAACCGAGTTCACAAAAAATGTTGTCAGTCCTGTTGACGCGTGTACAGCATTGTTGAGTGCGAACTCAAGAAGTGGTAAAAATGCACAACTCGTGAAGGAAGTAGCGCAACTTGAAGAACATCTTCAAGGACTCAATTTACTCGCTCGGTTTGCCGATCCGTTTCCGGATGGGCCGATATTGACATCTGCAGCTTCGTCCCAAGAAGATCGAACAGTGACGTCCAAAATGTGGATGTGAATCTGGGATCACGGTGCGACACAATATTATCCGGCTAGCCGTGATGGCGAAATAAACGTCAATGAAGTGCACCGCGGTCTCTGCCGCGGTGATCATAGCGGGAACAGACTACAGCTGTGTCATCTTGCTGAATCTCTCGACAAATAGCAGGACAACCGTTCGATCTTGACTATCGGCGCAAGCCCGAAGATAAAGTCTATCGAAACTTTCGCCAAGCTTCAATTGCTATCGGCAATGGTCCTAGGGAGCCTGCGATGATGGAGCTGGTTTCACCCGTTGGCAGATTTCGCATGTACGAATCCAGTTGTGTACCCACTTGTTTATGTAGGGCCAGAAGAAGTTGCGATTCACAGCCGCGAAAGTCTTTTCGCGACCTAAGTGACCACCAAGTGGAGCATCGTGATACTCGTGAAGAAATTAAGCACGCAAATCCGAGTCGTTGGCGACGACTGTACGAGAAGCATTGAAGTGATCAATGCTGTACAGATCCAGTCACCGTTTAAGCTGTACCGCTGAATTCGATCACGCTTGGTTCGTGACAGAACTCCCAGTGCAACATCACTGGGAGCGCGTAGATAAGCGGTAACATCCGCGTAATCAGGATCGTTGTCGTAAGCGGCGACTATTTCGACTATTTCGTCAAACAAGCATAGCTCGGGTGTGACCCGATTTCAACTCAGCGACACACACATCGCACATCTTTCTTCAGCGTCGTCGGCGTCAGTCACCTGGCGACTCAGCGCAGTCCGAGGAACGTAGTCGGGACGTCGTGATAAAGCATCAGCAGGGATATTGGTCTTGCCCGGTTTGTAATGCACAACGAAGTTGTTCTCGGAAAAGAAGGACAACCACCGTGTCATCCGTTGGGATAAGTGCGAAGTCTTCATCGCTGTGCGCAGCGATGCGAAGTCAATATACAAAGCAAAGGCGCGTCCCCAAGCAGGTGAAGACGGAACTTGATGAGTACGTATGACCAGGTGGTGACCCTACTAGTGGATTCGACTGCATCACAGATTTTTGTAAGATTCGCGGCTTTAAGAAAGAGACCGGCGATGTTTGAGTCGCTTTGCCTGGATGGCAAGCGAGAAGAGGAGACCGTTCGTTTAGCGAACGGCGCGCTCGTTAAGTCTGAGGGAGTTCAGGTAGAACCCGCCTTCAGCTTTAGTGACTTCTCTAGTGCTAGGTTGGAGAGTCCGTATGACCTCATCCTAGGCATGCCGTAGTTGCAAAACACCAACAATGGATAGACTGTCGTACACGCACATTTGCAAACTCCACGTAGGACACCGGAAAGGATGTGCTCCTGCGAGAGGCGTATGCAACTGATGTCGTGTCGAACACAGTTGAGGATGCGTTGACGGGATGTCAAACGTCACCAATTCCTAACCAGCTCGTGGAGACTGGGGTAGTGAAAAGGACGATGAGAAGTAGTCATGCGTCCGAATGTCCTGCACAGAGCCAACAGTAGACGGCGAGCTGACAGGAAATCAAGCGTCGCATAAACCGGCACAGTGCCTAGAGCCTGGTGCGGTTGGAAGGGGTACGTTGCCATGAGAGCGACGGCACCCGCTTCCCAGTTAAAGGTCGTGGTGACTCGAAGAACGAGTACCCAACAGATTAGGACGATCAAAGGCACGTCTAAACGAGTGACATTTGGATGAGTCTCTAATTGAGAGGACGGGCAATCGAACGAGGTGTTCCAATGGACGAGAGCGTCCTAGAAACGGACAAAAAGAAACGATTCGCTGCTCAAGACTGTGAAGCCTTTTAGAAACACTCCGTCCGTTGAGGTTCTGTGATAACATCGCGATGTGTTCCGAGAAAAGGTACCGAGCCGCCTACCAGCAGATAGGGGATCGGGCACGAGAAAGACCTCGAACCTGGCACCAAGTATTGTGAGACCAGGCAATGGCCGTTGCCGAAATAACAAGTCGTTTATATCGATGAGTTCTTCGACAAGCGAGCCAAGGCGGGACATGTGCGTGAGAGCAAATCGCCTCACTGCAGCCCGACTTTTGTGTGCGTAAAGCCACAGGTGGATGGCGCGTAAACATGCTTACAATAAGCTGAACACGGCGAACATGCCGGCGCAAATGCCAATCGTGCGAAAAGATGTCTTGTTGAACTCCGTAGGGAAAGTCAACTAACTTTTCCGCGGTAGATTTGAAGGGTGGCTTCTATCAGGTACTCATGAGAGAGTCCGATGTAGCCAAAACGGCAGTAAGCGCCCCAAACGGTATGCTTTGGGAGTGGCTTGTGATGCCCCAAGGTTTGAAAAACGCACCAGCGACATTCAACCGAGTGGTGGCTCACGTGATGCGTCAGCACCGTGCCTACGTGCCCCATTACTTTGACGATGTATTCGTGCATAGTAGGGCTGAGGACGGGCTAACCGCAATAGAGTCGCACAAGCGTCATTAACACGCTGTGTTGCAGACTATGAAGGACGCCCAATTGTACGTCAACTTGCAAAAGTGCGTCATAAGGATCCCTGAGATACCTGTGCTAGGCTGCATTGTTGGTACACATGGTATACGAGCAGACCCAAGCAAGGTAAAAATTTGAAAAGGAATGCCGATCCTACGGCATGTGAAGGATTGCGCCAATTCCTAGGGCTCGCTAATTACTTGCATAAATATAGCAAGAATTATGCTGAGCAAACTAAGCCATTACCTGACCTCCTTGAACAAGGACGCAGAATGGGTTTGGTTAAAAGAACAATATGATGCGTTCACATCAGTGAAACAATCTCTTGGAGAGGCACCGGTCTAGGCATTTTTTTTTGCCAGACGCGATAAGGCCTTTAGCGTTGTCTGCGATGCAAGTAATTTTGCAATACATGAAATTAACACTTAAAGGTTGTTAATTAATATATTATCTAAAAGGTAGATAATATTTGGAGGATATTACTTTATATAGTAATGTTATGAATTCTTATCCATAAATAGGAATAGACCATTATATCTCTTTATTTCGCAGACTAATCAGCTGTAGAGGTAATCAAAGAGAGAGTTACAGATAAGATAAAGATAAGAATTCAATTACATGTTTAGTATTAGATTATAATTAAGTTAGCATTTACAAGATAGAAAGAGAAACACTTAACAATATTAATACAGTTTTCATTTAACCCTCTTTAAGCTAGTTACCTTAAAGAGAAGTCTTCCTCTGCACGTACTAGTGTACGTGAAATAACGTAAGGCACCACTCGCAACTGAAGCAGTGCGAAGTGGACTTGTACTGAAACAGTACAAGTCGTAGTGCCCCGCTACACCTGGTAGCACTTTGTAGTCCGTCCAAGGGCCGCATTTTCCACATCTAACATGGACATGTTAGATGATAGTGGAAATACGCATCACGTTTCCCGTGAAAGCTACTCCTTTTTAAGTGATATAGAAAAGAGTGCGGTCGAACGCATGAGTTCGACCGTAGGAAACGATGCAATCTTGGAAATGCTGTCCAATTTGGACAGAGATGCCCTACATTCAACCATCGCCAAGTTCATACAACATGAACTTGACGAGATGAAGGAAAAAGTAGCCTTGCTGAAAAACAAGGCTCTCAACAGGCAGAACTGTTGAGGTTACAACAGCTACAGCCCCCTATACCTGGGATGACGCACACGCGTCGTCCGGAAACCTTAAAGATTGACATCTCTAGGTATAGGGGAGTCAGAGAAGACTCCCTCTTAAAATGGTTCGTCGAGTTGGACGATGGTCACATCGTCGACGAGCAAATGCAAGTCGTATTCGCTCAATCAAATTTGGCAGGTCGTGCCAAAATTTGGGCACTAGGCCTTAAGTTGCGCGACCCATATGTCTTTGGGTCGCTAGAGGCTTTTAAAGCCCGGCTCAAACAGACGTTTGAACCGCCTAGGGATGAGTTCAAAGCTCGATCAGAGCTTCTGAAGCTCAAGCATGACAAGCGTGATGTTCACGCTTATACCCAGCACATACGACTCTAAGCGAGTTGTATCAAACAACCCCGTTCATGAACAACGTTACTTACGGTGTTCATGCAAGGTCTTACGGATGGTCCCGTAAGAACCCACCTGTTCCGCTTGGAACTGGATACGCTTGAAGAAGCTATATCCGTTGCGAAACGGGAGGACTTTAGCTTGAGACAGGCTCAAGCTAATTCGTCATCGTATCGTCCTCCAAGATGACACGGGCTGGGAGGTGTAGAACCTATGGACCTCTCTTATGTCAAAAGCGAGAGACCTTGCTTATCGAACAATAAGCGATTGCAGAAATGCAATCGCTCTTAAAATTTAGGACACTACGCTCATGAGCAAAGTGCTCCACGCCCAGTACCGAGAAATACTGAACGTAATTATGGACCGAAATTTAAAAAGGGCAACGGTCGCGGGTCCGACGTTGTTGCGAAATCGCGACAGCGACGCGGACCGCCAAAAAACGGTCGGGGTCAGTAGGGGCGCAACGCCCTACTGATCCAGCAACCTCAAGAGAATTGGCAAATCTCTTGACTAAAGTTGCTCAAGACACACAATCATTATGTGTCTCTGCACCTGGTGATGAGGTATCCCTCATCACCTTGAAGTTGAAAGTGACAAATGATTTGTCACTTAGAGCCCTAGTCTACTGCGCAGCGTCGTATAACTTTATTTGTCGCCAGTATCTAGAGGTTCGTTGACTCAAACATGTTGAGCGCGATATCCCTCCATCAAGGATGACGGTGCGTCTAGCGACAGTATCTAGTGAAGTTGCTTGAGTATCCCCGTCGGAAGACTCTTGGGAGTACGAGATTCTTTTTCATCAAGATTGCATTTAAGCCGCTGACGTTTATGAGGGCCGCGCTCAGGTCAACTTGCGTCAATCGACGCTTTAATCACTAGAGGTGGGAACAGATGGATCCTCAGCCTCAAGGAGGCTTGGACTCAGGCGCATCGATAACAGTAATGAAACGCGTAGTGAACTTTCACTACACGTCAAAAGATTTACAGTACGATGATGATTTAATCGTACTGGATTTGGATGACAAATTTGATGTCATGCTAGGTCTACCTTGGCTCAGAAAATATGAGCCAAGGATCAGCTGGCAGCATCGAACCGTAAAGATGCCTGCCACTTGTTCATCAGATGGCCATCTGATGAACGTCTTGGAGCGTCCACAAGCGTGTGGATGTACTACGAGTGAGTGCGATGGCCTCACTTGTGGTACGGTCGTTAGTACAACTGCACAAGATCACAGTGTGATTACCAATCACAATGTGGAGTCAGCTGCCGGCGGCTGTGTTAATGCACAGGCAGCGCCGAAGGTCCACCACTCGAAAAGGTCGAGTGGATTGAGACATGAATGTACGCTTAGTGGGCGACATTCAAGGAGTATACCGGTTGCCCAGAAAGGACAACACGATGATCCAAGGTCGAGTAGAGAGTCGACCGTAGTGGACCCGACTGTGATAGCGCAATCACACTCGGAAGACGTTGAGGGAAGAGGTCCCCACGTATTTGAGGAGAAATCCCCTCAAATGGTAGAAGTTACTAGACTTCTA
>NC_090612.1:1139507-1143390 GCF_004359215.1 Bremia lactucae
TATAAGAATTCTGAATATTACTATATAAAGTAATATCCTGCAAATATTTTCTACCTTTTAGATAATATATTAATTAACAACCTTTAAGTGTTAATTTCATGTAACGATACGTCGTTACAGAAACAGTACAAGTCGTAGTGCCCCGTTACACTAATATATGGAAATCAGTAGATAAATGATCGTTAAGGAGGAACTTAATATATTAGTACAGTTTTACTTTTCCTATTCTAAAGTCTAAAAAGGTAACTTTGGTAGCTTGGACTTCCTAGCTACTTAGAACCTTTCTCTGCATGTCGTGTACGCGAAGTAGTCGAGGCGCCCACCTTTACTGCAATCAGTGTAGGTTGACTAGTACTGTTATCAGTACTAGCAAAGGGTGCCCTTATTAGTCTGAAACCGTTATTCATTTTGTTTATCAATGCTGACAGAAGGGGAGAAATTAAGCACCACACACTTTATCCTATATGTTAATTATGAAAGTCAAATTTGAACACAACTTAATACCTCTGAAATTTGCTGGAACGCAATCCATGATACTATTTGTCTTGCCTTTTGCAATTACTTTGTCCGCGCCAATGGTGCTCAGCTATGGCGTTTCAGTACCTGCAGCCGACAATGACCTAAATTACTGCGCTGGAGAGAGTGAAATGCGCAGCGACAGCGACAGCGGCGTTTTTCGAATTTCGACATCTGAAGCATAAATTCGTTATTGTGGCTATTAATGCAGCAAATTTTCTAACATGTTCAACCAGCGGATTTTAGCTTTACATAGCTGGAAATCCCTCTTGTGCTTGCACCTTTTACAATTCAATTTGCTGAAGTTCATACCGCACAAATGATTTTCATTGAAATGAAAAAAGCATTTAAGTCGCCCAAAATTTCTTAACACTTAGTTTTAACATCGAGTCATTGACGAAGAGTGTGCAGCGCTAGCGCAAAACTCACAGATGTTCCGACGGACTGTCATTACTTAAGCTGGATTTTTTTTTGCGTGCACGTATAATGACTTGGCTTTCTTGTTTGATGATAACAAAAATAAAACTAATTCATACATGACAAGTCCCTAATGTCACAATCGCTACGAATTGGCGGCCGAACGTTTTGCTTAAAACCGGCTTTTTTACAGCTACCAAGCTGATTTTGTTATTGAGAGCATAATTGGATTCACGAGGCACGCGAACATGCCATGCGAGGGGTGACACTGATTGCTGATTTCAGGGTGCAATGATCGCGAATCATCTTGATAGCACGGCTAATCATAACTTCCCGTTAAGAAATGTGACATTCATGATGCCAAGATTTTAGTCAAAATATACAATATGCTTCCTAGGCAAAATGATTGTGCACATTGCGTAAAAAAGACATGTTTGCGTTTTCGCGCAAGATGTCCCACTCTACCAGACCGCGGCACAGACTTCCCTTCACGTCGATATCTACTAATCACTCGTGCTTGTCGTACGTCTGCTGTACGTCTGCTGGCGTTCGGTAAGTGGATCCACCCTCTCCACTACCGCTTTGCGATCGGTTTACAGACATTTGTTACGCTGCTAGCGTCTGCCTCGGGCCAAAGAATTTACTGACCACTAATGAATACGTGAGTACTTTGAGCGGTGCAGTCAACAGAATGCACAGAAGGAGTCGTGCCTGACCCTACTTATCTAAAGAAATGAGTTCGGTCATATTATTAGATTTCTTATGGAAAAAGCACGTGCGGTGCCACCAGTAAAAATGAAATGCTGTGGGTGCAAGCTGACCATTGCTGTGCTAGGTTAGGGTACGAAGGCAAATAAAGTTTGCTAGCGCGCCATTTAACTAGCGCAACCACCACTCATTCATATTAAATAATGGTTGCTGAATTCCATTTGGCGTGCCATCATACATTTCCAGCTCGTAAACAGGCGATGCTTCGCACTGGACCTTTACAGACTGTAAAATTACTGGATCAAACAATAGACGCAAAGCGAGGACAATTGATTTCGATGTCTTGTGCCGCAATCAGATCATCCCATGCCTAAGTTTTCTCATTTTTAAAATTTCCTACAAGGGTGTAAGTAGCCAACTTTCGTATTGCTTTCAAATAAGCTATGACCACATCCCAGTCTTCGTTCGCCGAAATCGTTGCCATGTCGCAGCACTTCACAGTACCCACCTTTGCAGTGCCGCAGAGTCAACGGCATCTGTCAGACAATCCACTACGATCTCAATTCACTGCTGTGGAGCAGGCTCTGCAGCACAAGCTCCAGCAGCAGCTGATGAAGCAAGCGGACGTAGCTCAGCCACGTTCGCCGATCCAACAAGACATAGTGATGCCGTCACTCACTTTTAATAATAATCCCAAGCTGCCGTCACTTGTAGGACTGCTTAAAAAAATGCAGACTATCTCGTCTTTCGCTCCTGTGGAGTCATCGCCGCGGCAATCCCAGCTCAGCCCAGTATTGCGCAGCTTGTCGTCGACGCCATTTCAGCAAAACATGATCAGTCCTAGTATGAGAAAACACGCCGAATACGCTACTTCGAGGCATCAGGCCACTCTACCCGGATGGGAACCGATAAGTCTGCAACGCGAAAATTTATCTATGAGTCGGAGCTTTCCAGTTAAGAAGCTATCATGGTCAAATGCTTCGTCAGCGCAGATCGTGTCCTCTTTAAGGCCTTACGACGGCCATGCAACACTTCGTAGCCGCGCTTCCAAATACTGCAAAATTGAGGGCTGTGAACGTGTCTCGCAACGAAACAATTTGTGCCACAGTCATGGAGGCAAGCGCCTTTGCAAGGAAAATAGCTGCTCGTCCAAGGACCGCGGAAACGGATTTTGCATAAAGCATGGGGGCGGTAAAATGTGTTCGATGTCTTGTTGTGAAAAAAAGGCTCGACGAAAAGGACTTTGCACCCAGCACTATCGCATGTTTAATGAGCATCACTTTCAGGGTTTTGTGTCAACTCCATATACAAGCATTGTTCAGTCTGTTTGATCTTTGCGCGTCCTTGTAAAATATAAGTTTAGTTTAAATTGGCCAGTGACGGAAATATGGCACAAACTTCGATGTTTACG
Source organism: Bremia lactucae (assembly GCF_004359215.1). NCBI lineage: Eukaryota > Oomycota > Peronosporomycetes > Peronosporales > Peronosporaceae > Bremia > Bremia lactucae. The sequence goes on from NC_090612.1 coordinate 1,142,560, forward strand.
GCAACATGCTGATTTTTTCTCTATGCATACCTTTTAATTGACTCCTAAGCAGATCGTGGCCTTGACGGGGTCAAGCATCTCTAGCATGCAGTAAAAGCTGTATATCCGAAGGAGAAAGTGTACGATACGAAGTTGACCTGTAAATAATACAAATTGCAAAGCTAAATCTTCATTTTGCATCACCTATACACATAAAGCTTCTACTGTAGAGCAAATTGAAACTATCTTATGTCTAGACGTTCGACTTTCCACAGACGTTCCGAAGGTATTTTTGCTACATCCATATTTGTAACGGGCAAAGCAGCCCGTTTCATGATTATTATTACCTATAAGAGGAATTATAAAGAATACTTAAATTGTAGTACCCCTCTACAGAATCGCTGTAGAGTCGTGATATGTGCGTAATGAATTTCTGTGCCTAGTTGTATGTATTAATTGAAGTCAGGATTATAGAGAAGTACTAGTGCGAAGGACTTGATTATGTCAAATATAGTTTTATCTTTCCCTGTTCTAAGCTCTTCTTGGTGTCCGTTACCTTTATATTATTTCCTATAAGAGGAATAATTTAAATCATATCCTACGAGAGGAAATAAATAAAGAAGTACAAAATTATTATCTTTACTAATTCTGACTTAATAGTTCCAATATCACCAATATTGGTAATATTGACGCAGTAAGAAATTAGTTCTATGATTTGGTTATTTAACGTTTAATTCAACCCCGGCAATCGTAAAAGACACGAATGTTGTGACGATAAAATGTCTCGTCTTGCCCCCGAAAAGAAGCCGGGCATAAGCCACGGCTTCTTTTCGGGGGCAAGACGAGACATTT
>NC_090612.1:1201037-1271163 GCF_004359215.1 Bremia lactucae
TCGTACTCCAACATGGAGTACGCACTCTTCGAACGGTCTTCCAACCGCTCGATATGGTGAGCCTGCACCGTCTGCTCCAACGAGCGACGCTTGCCGCGCTCGTGGTCAAGTCCCTCCTCCAAATCATGGAGGAAGTGATCGATTTTGTCGATCCTCGACATTAGATCCGACATACGGTTCGGATCTAATTTTCCCTCCTCCACCACAACCATTGGTGGATTCCCACGGTGGTCAACGTTTCCTTGTGGAACGTATCCAGAGCCACCGTGATGTGAAGGGGCAGCGAGCGAGTTATCTTGTTCACTGGCTCGGTTATCCACCTTCACATGACAGCTGGGAGCCTCGTTTCCAGCTGGTTGTTGAAGTTGAGGGCCTCGTCCGTCAGTATGACGAAACCCATCCGATGTATCAGAAGGTCCATCGGAAAACACGTGCCTCTGGCGCCTGTTAATCGAATGCAAAATGTCAATTGCATCGCGCATCTCAATAGAAATGCGAGCCCTTCCCCAGGGCGAAGAAAGGGAATCGACATCCCTTTTTACTCTCTTCGTGTTGTCAACACAACTAGGACAGGGATCACCCCACGTGAGGCATGGAAGCCCTGCCTCACGTGACAACCGATGCAATTTATACTTTACACCGGTTGGAGATCGTTTCTCAAACTTAACGCAAATCGCGTCAAGTCTTTGAAGCCAGGCTTCCCGTCCAATGTCTTTGACATTGCGAATGAACGTGCTCCAGGCTTGCATAAGCGAATCTTTATCTCGCTCGTTGTTGCCACTAAACCATCGATGCTAACGAAAGCATCGAGATTAAATTCATCCTCAGCGCGAAAGTTCTTCGCGCTGGGATCAAGGCTATGTAGCTTTGTCGCAATAAATAAGGAATATTTTTTGTGAGGAGTAGTCTCTCCAGACAAGGTATTGATTAGCCGTTCGGGCAAAAGCCACGGCTTCTTCTCGGGGGCAAGACAATTTTTTTAGTGTCTACGATCCCGTGAGTGGTACCAACTGAAGCAGAGGTACCACAAGAACTTTTCTTACGATGGCTTTCGCCATCGTCAGCACCACGCAGAGAAATATGTACGGGTGACGGCACGGGAGAGGTGCTAGCGATGGGGAATCATCCTCATCATTGGAACTGAACATGCTGTAGCGCAAATCACATTCAGAGGCTTGATCACAGCACGTCTATGCGAATGAGCTCCCTCATTCGAAGGCTCATAGTCAGCCGCCTGACGATGATTAGGCGATTGTTTTGTTCTTCCCGAGTCGGCCATTTCGTCCGACTCGCACTCATAGTCGACCATTTCCTCCGACTCGCACTCATAGTCGACCTCGAAAGAAGGGTCGCATTTGCGTGGTGACCCACCACGTGCACCCGCAATATTTAGAGTTGCGGGAGTAGATGACGCTACGGCAGACGAAACGTCTGCCGCAAGAGACAACAATGCGTCGCCCGCGGCTGCATGAATCCAGCCGAAGGCGCCGCACTATTCGCATACCGCATGGACTTGTTGACCATGCGATATTATCTAAAATGATGGTTCTGACCAGTCAACATCGGTTTTGATTAAGTGGTCTAATAGTGACCACTCCATCCAATGACAGTCACAGCGATTGTCGTTTAAGGGAGGGGTGATGAAACGGGGTGTATCGTTACATGAAATTAACACTTAAATTTTGAGAATTAATATTTTATCAAATATGTAGATAATATCTGGAGAAATATTACTTTACCTGGTAATATTCGGAAAGCTGATTCATTGCTAGATATCGACCATTATATCCGCTTTCTCCGCGGTTCAGTCAGCGCTGGACGCGCGCAAAGAGAAAGACAGATAAGACTTTATTACATGTTTTGGATTAGGTTATAATACAGTTAGATAGTATAATAGAAAGAAACAGAAATCTTAATTGTATTAAATATAGGTTTTATAACTCTCTTTGAAGCAAGCGTTATAAAGAGAGTTTCCTCTGCACGTACTAATGTACGTGAAGTAACGTCAGGCACCACTTACACTGGGGCAGTGCGAAGTGTGTAACGGGGCACTACGACTTGTACTGCTTCAGTACAAGTCCATTTCGCACTGCTTCAGTTGCGAGTAATGCCTTACGTCACTTCACGTACACTAGTACGTGCAGAGGAAGACTTCTCTTTAGACAACTACCTTAAAGAGGGTTAAATGAAAACTGTATTAATATAATTAAGTTTCTCTTCTTTCTATCTGTTAATGCTAACTTAAATATGAACTAATACTAAACCTGCAATTGAAATCTTTTCTGTCTCTCTCTCTTTGTTTACGTTTACAGCTGATTAGTCTGCGGGATAAATAGATATAGTGGCCTATACCTATTTTTGGATAAGATTTCTGAACATTACTATATAAAGTGTAATTCTCCAAATATTATCTACCGTTTAGATAATATATTAATTAACATTCCTTAAGTGTTAATTTCATGTAACGATACACCCCGTTACATCACCCCTCCCTTAAACGACAATCATTCTGACTGTCATTTGATAGAGTGGTCACTATAAGACCTCTTAATCAAAAACGATGTTGACTGGTCAGAACCATCATTTTAAAGTCTATCGCATGAAGAACAAATCCATGCGGGGTGCTGATAGTGCGGCGCCTTCGGCTGCGGTTCGTGCAGCCGCGGGTGACGCACTGTTATTTCTTGCGGCAGACGGAACGTTTGCCGTAGTATCTTCCTTTCGGGCAACACTAGATGTTGCGGGTGGTTCACAACGTGAATACGACCCCTCTTTGGAGGTCGAGTACGAATGCGAGTCGGACGAAATGGCCGACTCGGGGAGAATAGAATAGTCGCCTGGTATCCGCCAGGCGGCTGACTATGAGCCTTCGAATGAGAGGGCTCATTCTGATAGACGTGTAAACAGTCTATTTGGATCCGACGATGAGGATGATCCCTCATCGCCCGTTTCGTCTCCCATACGGTCACCTGCACGTGTCACTGTGCAAGGTGACGACGATGGCGTAAGCCATCGTAAGAAAAGTTCTTGTGGTACCCCTGCTTCAGTGGGTACCACTCAGGGGAGTGAAGAGAGTAAAATGTCTCATCTCGCCCCTGAAAAGAAGCCGTGGCTTTTGCCAGAAAGGCTAATCAATAGCTTGTCTGGAGAGACTACTCCTCACAAAAAATAATCCTTATTTATTGCGACAGAGCTACATAGCCTTGATCCCAGCGCGAAGAACTTTTGCGCTGAGGATGAATTTGATCTCGATGCTTTCGTTAGCATCGATGGTTTAGTGGCAACAACGAGCGAGATAAAGATTCGCTTATGCAAGCCTGGAGCGCGTTCATTCGCAATGTCAAAGACATTGGACGGGAAGCCTGGCTTCAAAGACTTGACGCGATTTGCGTTAAGTTTGAGAAACGATCTCCAACCGGTGTAAAGTATAAATTGCATCGGTTGTCACGTGAGGCAGGGCTTCCGTGCCTCACGTGGGGTGATCCCTGTCCTAGTTGTGTTGACAACACGAAGAGGGTAAAAAGGGATGTCGATTCCCTTTCTTCGCCCTGGGGGAGGGCTCGCATCTCTATTGAGATGCGCGATGCAATTGACATTTTGCATTCGATTAACAGGCGCCAGAGGCACGTGTTTTCCGATGGACCTTCTGATACATCGGATGGGTTTCGTCATACTGACGGACGAGGCCCTCAACTTCAACAACCAGCTGGGCACGAGGCTCCCAGCTGTCATGTGAAGGTGGATAACCGAGCCAGTGAACAAGATAACTCGCTCGCTGCCCCTTCACATCACGGTGGCTCTGGATACGTTCCACAAGGAAACGTTGACCACCGTGGGAATCCACCAATGGTTGTGGTGGAGGAGGGAAAATTAGATCCGAACCGTATGTCGGATCTAATGTCGAGGATCGACAAAATCGATCACTTCCTCCATGATTTGGAGGAGGGATTTGAACACGATCGCTATCGAGCACGCAACTGCATTTCCATCTTCCATTGATATTAACACTCCGCTACGCCTTCCTTCGATTTTGCCTGTATAAGGTCCATATTGGAAGACCGTCCGAAGAGTGCGTACTCCATATACGAACGGAAATATCACGCTGTTCGTGATGGGCTGTCGTCAGCTCATCGCGGTTTCGAGGATCTTCGAACTCGACATGGGAATCTCCAGATTCGCATTGAATCTGATTCGTAACCACAAGAATCTTTTAGGGATTCTTGAAAAGAGTGGTCAGATCCGTTCTCGGAAGAAGCCGCGTACTGATGGTACGGGTGGAGCCGACCAACGTAAAACGTAGGATGCGTTCGCATTCTACGTGGCAATTATATTGTGTACGCATTGCCTCTGCGATGCAGTACACGGAAAGGCCCAATGAACTTGGGCAGTAGTTTACTGCTACCCACATTAGTGATTATACGCTTAGGTAGGTTTACCGTAGAGAGTAGCACTAGATCATTAATTTTTATAATAAATGAACATTTGCTCTTCCATGTTTGTCTGCATTCCATTTCTGTCGGTCCACTGCGTTAGCAATGTATCCTGAACGAAACGGATTATTGATTCTCGAGTTAGCAGAAACTCTTCTGCTAACCCATTTATTTTGTCTTTTTCAGTACGCTTTGTGCGTACTGCCATGAGATTATTCTCATCTTCGATGTCGATTTCTTCGACATCGACATCACCCGCGTCGTTGTTAACTTCGACGCGTGATGAGCATGAGCCAGAAGTGGTTCTGCTCGTGCGAGTCCAACCCCTTCTTAAACTAGAGGATCCCTCTAATTGGGTGGGTATGCGAGGATGGCGTAAGCCATTCTCGAAGAACGGTGTATGCGTTGTAGACGCATGCACCGAATTTTTGATGGCGAATTCGACCATCGGTAAAAACTCGCTCCAATTCGAATACTATTGGACGTAACCTCGAAGTATCTCTTCGAGGACGCAATTTACGCGTTCTGTTTGACCATCCGTTTCTGGGTGATCAGAAGTTGACATAGTCAGCCGTGTTCCGGGAGATCGGAACACGGTTCGCTAAAACTCCGCCGTAAACCGTGGATCTCTATTCGAGACCAATTCACGGGGTGGACCGTGGAGTTTGAATACCGTGTCGATAAAGACACGGACACAGCCTGGAACCGTGATCGACTCTGGTACTGCAGCAAGATGTACCATCGTGCTGAATCTGTCTCTAAAAACAAGGATTCCAATGTTTTTGTGATCCTCTTCGGGAAATCCGAAGACGAAGTCTATGGATAGGACTGCCAACATTCTACCGAAAGCGGTAGAGGTTGGAGAAATTCACGGGATGAAGGGCAGGCTTCACCCGTTGACATACCTCGCAAGCACGAACGTACTTGCGCACGAACTGATACTGGCGGGGCCAGTGAAAGTCGCGACTTATTGTGAGATAAGTTTTCTCACGTCCACGATGCCCAATTGTTGGTGCAACGTGACACTCATACATGATGCGCAAGCGCAAATCATTGTGAGTTGGGACGACGACACGTGGAGTGTCGCCGGCAACGGCTGTGTAATACAATAAGCTGTTGCATGTTGTGTATCGATCGGATGACGATCAATATAAAGCCGGTAAATCTTGATAAGATTTATTGGATGGATTCATTAGATGATCCATTCTACATAGAAGGTCCTTATCTTCTGTGTAGGCTTTCTTTATGTCATCAACTAAGGTTAATGACGGAACACTTGAAAAGAGTGTTGCAACAGTGGGCATGTTTTTACTGTTGGAATGCGCAGCCGGCTCGAAATCGGGTCGGCGTGATAACGCATCAGCGACGACAACAAGGCGTCTTAATTTATATTCCACACAGAAATTATACTTTGCGAAGAAGGATATCCACCTCGCGATTCTTTGCGAGAGGTGTGGGCTATTTACGGCCGTGCGTAGTTACGCATGGTCGGTATATACGATGAACGATCTATCTTCGAGGAGATAGACCTTAACCTCAGCCAGTGCATATTTTATGGCAAGGAGTTCCTTATCATGCAGACGACGCGCTCCGCGTCGTCTGTATCGTATTGCATTAATGCACAGCCGATTGCGAAATTGCTGACGTCACAGACCACATGGAATGGCCTGTCTTGACCTACAATCGCCAAGATAATTGGTTGCATCGCTTTGTTTAATACCTTCAAAGAACGCTGACAATCAGCATTCCATAGCCATTTCTCGTCTTTTTTATAAAACTCGAGAGAGATGAACTGTCATCACGGCATAATTGCGGGAGTACCTGTGCAAGTACGCCGCTAACCAAGGAACTTTCTAAGTCCCTTGACATCCACTTGGAACTGGCCAGTCGGTGATTGCCTTGATATTTTCGGGATCAGGGCGCACGCTGTATTTACCGACGATGCACCCAAAAAATGGTATTTCGCTTGCAGCGAATATACACTTCTTGAGATTGCGTACAACTTATGCTTTCGCATAAGTGTAAGAACCTGACGAACGTGAGTTTTATGAACTTCTACGTCCGTCTATCCGTCCATGGCTCGGCTATGGACGAAAACATCGTCAAAATAACTTGGGGCGAATTCTCGCTCCGGTCTTAGCAGATTTGTTACGCATCTGTTGAATGTTGCAGGGGCGTTACTAAGCCCCTAAGGCATCACTAGCCATTCCCAGAGCATCCCACTGGAAGTGCTCACTGCTTTGTACGGAATGTCCCGTTCACGCATAAGGATCTGATAAAATCCATCCATCAGATCCATAGACGAAAAGATGGTACTCGTAGACATACCATCTATGATTACATATTTTCTAGGAATCGGCGTTTGAGCTGGTACCGTTGCAGCATTCGTTTATTGAATGCGTGCACTATCCGCCACCCTCATGTGGTCTTTCGCACACAGAAGGTCGGAGATCTATGTGGGGAGGTTGACTTCCTTACATGGCCCGCTTTTAATCGATCGATAAAGAATTTATCGTTCGCAAGTACTTGTTCGCGAGGCAGTGGCAACTGCTTCATGACACAGTACTTCGAGCCCGGTTTGAGCTCGATCTCATGTCGAGTGCCTTTATCTTTAGGCAACCTGCTTCACGTAATACATCCCTGAATTCAATCAAATCCGTGTATGAAGGATTTGCCTTAAGTGACTCCCAGGATTGAGTAGTATATCTCGCAATCCGAGTCTTCACATCGAGGACACTTTCGTCCATCGATGAGCTGCTGAGAACCTATCGTTCTCTGCAAAAATTACCGCTGACCGAGTATCGGTTACGTATTCGTCCTCTGTGACGAGTACGCAGATCTGCTTGACTCTACCACAATGCAGATCTCTCAAGAACCGCTTGGGTTCTAGGGTTGGTAATTGAGTTATTGCCGAAGTTAACTTCGGAAGCGCATACAGATTAAAAGTATAAGCGCCTACTCTTCATCCGTCATTAACCAAGACATTCAATGACTCGGTTTCTTCCTGGGATTTATCCACAGGATGCCGAGGGATCAATCCCTCGGGATGCTGAAGTCTAGTCACTTCACCATTAACTATTTGATAAGATTTCTCCTCAAGTACGTGGGGACTTATTCCCGCAACGTCTTTCGACTGTGATTGCGCTATCACAGTCGGGTCCTCTACAGTCGACTCTCTACTCGACCTAGAATCATCGTGTTGTCCATCTTGGACAACCGGTATCTTCCTTATTTGTCGCTCGCTAGGCGTACATTCATGTCTCAATCCACTCGACTTATTTGAGTGGTGGACCTTCGGCGCTGCCTGAGCATTCGCACAGCTTCCGGCAGCTGACTCCACAGAGTGATTACTAATCACACTGTGATCTTGCGCAGTCGCACTAACGACCGTACCACAAGTGAGGCCATCGCACTCACTCGTAGTACATCCACACGCTTGTGGACGCTCCAAGACGTTCATCGGATGGCCAACTGATGAACAAGTGGCAGGCATCTTTACGGATCGATGCTGCCAGCTGATTCTTAGTTCATATTTCCTGAGCCAAGGTAGACCTAGGATGACTTCAAATTTGTCATCCAAATCCAGTACGATGAAATCATCATCGTACTGTAAATCTTTTGACGTGTAGTGAAAGCTCACTACGCGTTTCATTACTGTTATCGATGCGCCTGAGTCCAAGCCTCCTTGAGGCTGAGGATCCATCTGTTCCCACCTCGAGTGATTAAAGCGTCGATTGACGCAAGTTGACCTGAGCGCGGCCCTCATAAACGTCAGCGGCTTAAATGCAATCTTGCCGAAAAGGAATCTCGTACCCCCAAGAGTCTTCCGACGGGGATACTCAAGCAACTTCACTAGATACTGTCGCTAGACGCACCGTCATCCTCGATGGAGGGATATCGCGCTCAACATGTTTAAGTCAACGAACCTCTAGATACTGGCGACGAATAAAGTTATACGACGCTGCACAGTAGACTAGGGCTCTAAGTGACAAATCATTTGTCACTTTCAACTTCAAGGTGATGAGGGATACCTCATCACCAGGTGCAGAGACACATAATGATTGTGTGTCTGGAGCAACTTTAGTCAAGAGATTTGCCAATTCTCTTGAGGTTGCTGGATCAGTAGGGCGTAGCGCCCCTACTGACCCCGACCGGTTTTTGGCGGTCCGCGTCGCTGTCGCGATTTCGCAACAACGTCGGACCCGCGACCGTTGCCCTTTTTAAATTTCGGTCCATAATTACGTTCAGTATTTCTCGGTACTGGGCGTGGAGCACTTTGCTCATGAGCGTAGTGTCCTAAATCTTAAGAGCGATTGCATTTCTGCAATCGCTTATTGTTCGATAAGCAAGGTCTCTCGCTTTTGACATAAGAGAGGTCCATAGGTTCTACACCTCCCAGCCCGTGTCATCTTGGAGGACGATACGATGACGCATTAGCTTGAGCCTGTCTCAAGCTAAAGTCCTCCCGTTCCGCAACGGATATTGCTTCTTCAAGCGTATCCAGTTCCAAGCGGAACAGGTGGGTCCTTACGGGACCATCCGTAAGACCTTGCATGAACACCGTAAGTAACGTGTGTTCATGAACTGGGTTGTTTGATACAACTCGCTTAGAGTCGTATGTGCTGGGTATAAGCGTGAACATCACGCTTGCCTTGCTTGAGTTTCAGAAGCTCTGATCGAGCTCTGAACTCATCCCTAGGCGGTTCAAACGTCTGTTTGAGCCGGGCTTTAAAAGCCTCTAGCGACCCAAAGACATATGGGTCGCGCAACTTAAGGCCTAGTGCCCAAATTTTGGCACGACCTGCCAAATTTGATTGAGCGAATGCGACTTGCATTTGCTCGTCGACGATGTGACCATCGTCCAACTCGACGAACCATTTTAAGAGGGAGTCTTCTCTGACTTCCCTATACTTAGAGATGTCAATCTTTAAGGTTTCCGGACGACGCGTGTGCGTCATCCCAGGTATAGGGGGCTGTAGCTGTTGTAACCTCAACAGTTCTTCCTGTTGAGAGCCCTACTGATTCAGCAAGGCTATCTTCTCCTTCGCCTCGTCAAGTTCATGTTGTATGAACTTGGCGATGGCTGAATGGAGGGCATCTCTGTCCAAACCGGACAGCATGGCCAAGATGGCACCAATCCCTACAGTCGAACTCATTCGTTTGACCGCACTCCTTTCTATGTCACTTAGAAAGGCGTAGCTATCACGCGAAACGTGATGCGTATTTCCATTATCATCTAACATGTTCATGTTAGATGATGGAACTGTGGTCCTTGGACGGACTACAAAGTGCTACCAGGTGTAACGGGGCACTGCCGACTTGTACTGCTTCAGTACAAGTCCACTTCGAACTGCCTCAGTGCGAGTGGTGCCTCACGTCACTTCACGTACACTAGTACGTGCAGAGGAAGACTCTCTTTAGAACACTTGCTTTAAAGAGGGTTAATAAAAAACTGTATTAGTATGATTAAGTTTTCTGTTTCTATCTATTTAATACTAACTTAATTATAAATTAATACGAAACATTTAATAAAGTCTTATCTGCCTCTCGCTTTCCTTGCGTCCAGCACTAAGCAAACACCTTTCCGACTCCCTGAAAAAAATTGTCGAGGAAAATGCAGTATCACGCAGCTTTCTGGAAAGCTTCACAGCTGGATATGCGTGTTTCATATATAAATTGCTCGGAAAATTTGATGGATGAAGTGATTGCATTTGTTACCTTACAAATAATGCATTCAAGATATACAAAATGGTTATCGAATATTGCAAAAAATGAAACTTCAACTCAAGGCACACGTTCGAATGTGTGACTGCAAGTTGATTAGACACGAAAGGCACGACTCGCAATTACCACAAGCGCACATTACATCGACACAACCGGTTGAGATGCATATGCAATTATTGAAGTGCCTGAACAAATGACAAGTCTTGTACAGAATCTTTATACAAAATTCCTGCCGATAAGCACTTCGATTAAATAACCTTTCATGAAATTCAATTCACATTATGGGCAAGGCTCGGAATAGCAAGAACCGCACCTCATACCGAGGCGCTCTACCGGGGAAGACCTAGACTCTGTTGACCAAGATTAGTGTAACGGGGTGTATCGTTACATGAAATTAATACTTAAGGGTTGTTAAATATTATATTATCTAGGTAGATAATATTTGGAGAATATTACTTTACATGATAATATTCGGAAAGCTTAGATATAGACCATTATATCAAGTTTCTCCGCGGTCCAGTCCACGGAGCCGATTTAATTATAAATCATCATCATATTAAGGTGAAGCCACAGTAATTTACGAATTGATCTTTCTAAACCGCGGGAGCGGTCTTTGTTTCCCAAAGCAGCTGCGCTCACTGACTCTGTGTCGTCGGTCGTTAATCTTGACGACGTAAGTTTCGATGACGAAAATAACCACTTCTCGAAACGGATAAACTGATTTAAGCAAGAAAGCACCAGCACTACATTAGCGTGGAAGTGAAGTGTTCGATTTATTTTTGCAGCATGCGTATAATTTACAGCAAACGCCTTCGTACTCTAATTGGCAAGCAAAATGTTTCATACATCCTAAATGAAAATAGCCAGCTGTTCCCACTGCAAAATGTTTTTTTCGATGCCATTGACTAGCTCGTTTACATCCATCCAGGGAATGTTATTAAGCATCATGACGGCGGGAAGCGCCATATTTCGAAGAAAACTCAATTGGCTGCTCAAAAATCCTTCGTATGTACACTGATCGCGAAAGCAGTATGACGGACTCACACCCCACTGCTCGCGCATGTCTAATTCCCCCTGATTGTATAGCTCATCATTAAGACGGTACACCCACGTCTGGTGGTTCGCAAACGGCTTCATAGTCTGGCTAATGTCGCTAACGTGCATAGCAATTCGCAACGCACGCACCTGCAAACGCTGAGGCAGCACCACGTCCTCGAGCATTTTCCACTCGTCAGCCGTTGTGCCGTCGACTTCAGCAAGCAGCTCAGGCTGATAAATAAGAGCCGTTGCCGAAATTGATTTGCAAATGACTTCAAGAATTTGTTCCTGTTGAATTGATGACATTTTGGACAAGATGTTGAACCTAGGGTCTAAAACAGCCTGCAAAGCCAAATCCGTGTGCTTCGACTCCATGGGAGCCTCTGTTAAGTACTTCTGAGCAATTGGATGATTTGTCTTGATCAAGAAATCGTTTGTTAAACCAACATGTTCGATATCGTGCATTACTGCCGCTAGAATTGCGCCAACTTGATTGTGCTGTGAAACTTTATCGCCGAGGCATGTATTCATCAGCAGCATAAATAGCGTGTGCATCACATCGGCGGCGTGAGTCGCATTGTGAAATGGCATATTGCAGTCGTAACGTTGCTGGACATGCCTTAAAAAATTCAGCACATTACGAGAATCCACCAACTCTTCTTCGCGATCAATATTCTTGAAAATTAATGAGCCCACGAAAAGAACGACGTTGCCAGGCATTAACTCTTCTAAAGCAATCACATCCAGCCCCGGTGTACCAAACGAAGACTTGATGATATGTAAAACCTGTTCAATATATTGGTCTGGAATATCGCAGCAAGCGCAAATCTGACGAATTTCAGCTTCACAAAATATAGCGCTTGGGTGGCTACGCTTTCTTGATCTTGGAGTTGTACTTATCAGCTCATTGACGTCACGAAAGCTCAAACACTCATTCTCGTCAATGTCATCCCAGGAAAGCGTAGTGTGGTGTTCACTGCTGCTATACCTGCATACAATGACATTTAATTTGGTGCGCATGGTCGCTGGGGTCGGCACAGACTTGCGGTAGTACGCCTGGGTAAGGCGTGTGCGATCAAAGGCTATGATTCGACGCCGAATTCCGGCTGAAACCGATTTTAAATAGGATGCTAGGCTCTTAATCTTTGCTTCTATTGCTCCTGTCATCGGAAACCTGCTACTGCTCGCAACTGGCGACGTCGAATGCTTCTCGTACGCATAGTCATTCTCGACCACGGGGCTAACGCGCACGTCCGCTGTCGTCTTATTCACCGGTATATGCATCTCGCCGCCAATCTTGAGCTCTCGCCTGCAGCTTTCCATTCCGCCGACCGTAAAGGACATGTCCACAGGGCGCGCCTCGAATAGATAGCATGGGTTGCCATTGCTTGCGGTCGACAATATCGACGATGAGGACGCGACCGGGGACGATGTAAATGAGGGGTGTGTGATCACAACTGCTTGGGGTTTGCGGGTCAAGAAGTGATCAATGCGCCGACTCATGGCACGTCGTGGTACAAGTTTGTAAAGCTCGTCGTGACTTGAACAAATCGGCCCTCACCTGTTGTATCCTATAATAGCGCTGCGCAACAACAACACTGTCGCCCCTCTCCACGACTCGATTTACTTTTTCTCGCAAGACTGAAAATGCATTATTTCTTTGCGCCCAAACGCGGCCAGAAAACTCGCACGGCTCTCCGCCGCTTTCTGGGCAGCTTGACAAGTGTCTCACCAGCGGATGCGAGGGGGCGCCATAGCCGTGGTCCTTATCCTTCCTAGTCATCATTAGGGTTTGTGATACAAGAGCCTATCTTTGCCGCGAGTAACGCTCTTGAGACATAACATATAAACTGGAGCTGACTATTGCGGGAATTATTCAATACTAGCATATACGCAATGAAATGAAGCGGCATCGGTGTCTAAGGACATATACGTGTGATTGATGAGATCATAAGGTGCGATTGAAATTAAATTAATTGTACATGCCTTGGCGCCTTTGAGGGCAGAGCGGCTGGGGTTAGCTGATGGCACTTCTATTGGCAGTGGTAAGAGAGAGATCCGTGGGATGGTTATGGTGTAGCAACATTGTTATTTTTTAGACAAGCTGCAACACATTTGGTCAAGCTATTTTTACACAACGACGGCCCTTCAAGTCCTACGCGAGGGAGTGATGATTCATCACTGACTATCTGAGTCATGAAGAGCGTCGATAATGTAGAAATAGAACTGGTTCTGCACTGATGAAAATACGGCGGCAGGCTGCGTGGTATGTGGCTGCTGTATCGGCACTGCTGTGGTGGCTTTGTGATTGATCTTAGACAGGCGCAAGCGCAGTACGATTCGTCGTGCACCAAGCAGTTCGCATTGCAGCATATGCTGTACTGACCGAGTAGCTGGCGGACGCTTCTAAAGCAAAAGTAAAGGGTCAAATCTTGAACATAATGTACGGCGCGTGATTTGCATGTCGAGTCTTCATTCAGACCATTCAACTTTTAATTGTAGCGACTTAGAAATACGTGCTGTGCAGAGCTTGCATCGATTCGGTCCTTTCTTACTTAATTTGGGTCAACAATTAAGCGAATATGTATGTTTAAGAATAATAATTTAAGCTTACAATTAATAAGAAAAGTTAACCAGTCGAGTGCAAATCACAATCGCACCCTTCTAATTTACGCAATATTTGTCATAAAGACCAGCATGGACAGCGACCATTTGTTACAAAACGTGGTGTCACTTTGAGATGAAGAGTCATACTAACTTGACAAAAAGCGGATGCTGCGGCCTCGAATGCGAGTACTCTGTCTTTGTAACGGGGTGTCCAATCACATTAATATTATTACCTATAAGAGAAGATGAAAACTATTATCTTTACTTTTAACATTTCCAACATTACCATACACGGTAATATTTTAGTGGCAATGTAACAGTTCTGTTCATTGGTTTTATCGGAGTTTTTAGATCAACCCCGCAAGTCGCTGCTAGATGCGCGAAAAAATAATTGGCGGAGTTACCTCGCTCCTTAAGTCAGAAGAAGACTTTCAAGCTCTAATAGTCACTTTGTACTAAGTCGCTTGCTCCTTTTGTTTGTCTTGGCTATCAGCATTGTATCACGCACATGTCGTCGAAAATTTGATCGCGTTGCGAGGGATGTTTTATAATTGTATTAGGGCTGGTATCAGCAAGCCGACCGGCTATCCCTCCCGCACCAAGCTATCAACCACGTAGTGGTAGCGTTAATAGAATGCGTGGGTGTGTGAGGCTGTAACGGGGTGTATCGTTACATGAAATTAACACTTAAAGGTTGTTGATTAATATATTATCTAAAAGGTAGATAATATTTGCACGATATTACTTTATGTAGTAATATTCAGAATTCTTATCCATAAATAGGTATAGACCATTATATTTATTTATTCCGCAGACTAATCAGCTGTAGGAGTAATCAAAGAGAGAGTTACAGATAAATTATCGATGCGCCTGTCGCTAGACACACCGTCATCCTCGTTGGAGGGATGTCACGCTCAACATATTTGAGCCTACGACCCTCTAGCGACTGGCGACGAATAAAGTTATTCGACGCCCCACAGTCCACTAGGGCTCTTAGTGACAAATTATTTGTCACTTTTAACAACAAGGTAATTAGGTTAGACTTATCAACAGGGGCAGTTACACATAATGATTGTGTGTCTGGAGCAACTTCAGTCAAGAGATTTGCAAATTCTCTTGAGGTTGCTGGATCAGTAGGGCGTTGCGCCCCTACTGACCCCGACCATTTTTTGGCGGTCTGCCTCGCTGTTTCGATTTCGCAACAACGTCGGACCCGCGACCGTTGCCCTTGTTGGCATTCAGTCCATAATTACGTTCAGTATTTCTCGGTACTGGGCGTGGGGCAATACACTCATGAGCGTAGTGACCAAACTTTTGACAACGATTGCATTTCTAAAATCGCCTGTTGCTCAAAAAGCGAGGTCTCTCGCTTTCGACGTAAGAGAGGTCCATAGGTTCTGGATTTCCAAACTCTTGTCGTCTCGGAGAACGATACGATGACGAACTAGCTTGAGCCTGTCTCAAACTAAAGTCCTCCTATTCTGCAATGGATATCGCTTCCTCAAGCGTATCCAGTTCCAAGCGGAACAGGTGGGTCTTTACAATAGCATCCATAAGACCTTGCATGAACACCGTAATCAACGTTTGTTCATGGACTGTTTTTTTGTGATACAACTTGATAAGGGTCGTATGTGCTGGGCATAAGCGTGAACATCACGCTTGCCTTGCTTGAATTTCAGAAGCTCTGATTGAGCTCTGAACTCAGCCCTAGGCTTTCAAACGTCTGTTTGAGCCGGGCTTCAAAAGCATCTAGTGACCCAAAGACATATGGGTTGCGCAATTTAAGGCCTAGTGCCCAAGTTTCGGCACGACCTGCCAAATTTGACTGATCAAATTCGACTTGCATTTGCTCTTTAATAATGTGACGAGCCTTTATGTCATCGTCCAATTCGACGAACCACCTTAAAGGAAGTCCTCCTTGACTTATTCATACTTAGAGACTTCTATCTTTAAGGTTTGTGGAGGATGCGTGTGCGTCATCCCAGGTACAGGGGTCTATAACTGTTGCAACATTGCTGATTAAGCAAGGCTACTTTCCCCTTCGCCTCGTCAAGCTCATGTTGAATGAACTCGGCGATGGCTGAATGAGGGCATCTCTGTCCAAACTAGACAGCATGGCCAAGATGGCATCATTCCCTCTGTTCGAAATCATTCGTTCCACAGCACTCCTTTCTATGTCACTCAGAAAGGAGTAGCTGTTACGCGAAACGTGATGCGTATTTCCATTATCATCTAACATGTCCATGTCCATGTTAGATGGTAGAACTGTAGTCCTTGGACGGACAACGAAGTGCTACCAGGTGTAACGGGCACTGCGTACTTGTACTGCTTCAGAACAAGTCCACTTTGCACTGCTTCAGTGCAAATGGTGCCACACGTCACTTCACGTACACTAGTACGTGCAGAGGAAGGCTCTCTTTAAAACACTTGCTTTAAAAAGGGTTAATATAAAACTGTATTTAATGTATTAAGTTCTTCTGTTTCTATCCATTTTATACTAACTTAATTATTAACTAATACAAAACATGTATAAAGTCTTATCCGTATCTCTCTTTGTGCTCGTCCAGCGCTGACTGGACCGCGGAGAAAGTAGATATAATGGTCTATATCTATCAATGGATAAGCTTTTAGAATATTACTATGTGGAATAATATTTCCCAAATATTATCTACCTTTAAGATAATATATTAATTAACAACCTTATAGATTAATTTTATGTAACGATACACCCCGTTACAGGGCAACCTTCACTAGTACTGACCAGTACTAGTTAACCTTGCACTGTTTACAGTGTAGGTTATATGCCCGCGAAAATTTAAGTACACAAGGGTACAGAGGAAGATTTTTTAGTAGCTAAGGGGCTTTAGCTACGAAAGGATATTCAGTGGTTTAGAATTAAGGAAAAGTAAAACTGTATAAATGTATTCCTATGTAACGGTCTTCTATCTACTATTGAACTTATTACATTAATATCTAACTAAGTATGGCGCCTCCTTGCGCACCGCACAATCGTGTATTGAAACGATTGGCGGGGTTGATTTAGACTTAAATCAACCAATCAATAGAGCTAATGTCTTATTGCATCAATAATACCAAATTTGGTATTATTGGAACTATTTAAGTCAAAATTAATTAAAGATATTAATTTGCACTTGTTTGTTTATTTAATCTTATAGGAAATTATTATTGTAATTCCTCGTATAGGAAAAAAATGCGTATGTAACGGACACCCCGTTACATCCCCCCCTTAATCATTCGCCACCTTAATGACTGATGCAAGGTGACAGGAAAGATTAATATGTCTTACCCTGTAATTTGCACTCTTGGTTTTCATCAAGTTACCGATTTTATTTGCATTATCCATCTTGACCAAAATCAAGATGGCGACGAATAAGTATGTGCGCGTGGCCGTGAGGCCGCTAAACTGGCAGCTGCACGGATCAGTGTAGCTGTCAGTAAGGCAAGTGTTTCAGTAGACGCCAATGCGTCTACCGCGGGGATATGTCACCTCCTTCTCCCATTGGAGGTGGCTGGGGTATGTCATCTTTTAATGACCTTGCAGGTGACGGGGACAAGTCGCCTGCTACACCAATTTGTAGGTGAATGGACCAAGTCGCCGGCATCGCCCGACTCAGCAGCTTCTGAAAAGGCCGCCGGATCACCCGGGGCTGAGTCCGTTAAACTTTGGGTTCTAACGTGACAACAAGAGAGGTGATGACGAGGTTTTCGACTCGTCGGACGTCTTTGGTGGGGAGTCATCAGATGATGACTCCGTGGGCAATAATCCCTCTGGTGCCGTTGGTATGTGTTACCAGAAACTAAGTGGTCGCGAAGAGATGAGTGCTGCTGGTGGTGCTAGTTTGCATCGCCAGGAAAGAAGTGATTCTAGGGATCGCTCCAAGGGCCAAGTTAGCGTTAACGCTAGCATGAGCCAAAAGGAGAGGGACCGCAATACGTTGCGATTCGCTCCTGAAAAGAGGCCTTGGTTGCCTTCTAAGGGATCCTAATTCTTTGGTCTGGTATGACCAACGATCAATTTCATATTCCGTTATTCGACTCATCCAGGCTTCACAAGCCTGGTGAGGATGAAACGGAATTCTTCATCGATGCCTTTTTCTGGCATTGGTGGCACACTTGCAAACGGGCAAAGGATGTCAAGCCTTTGTTCCAAGCTTGGACAGCCTTTGTACAGAATGTACAAAACATAGGCCGTGAGGTCTGGCTTTACAAGCTAAATGCTTTCCGTGAACGGATTGAGATACGGACCGTAGTCGGTGCTTGCCAAAAGTTGCACCGTTTGTCTAGAGAGGTAAGGATTCTTGCCTTACGTGGGGAACTATTGCCCATGTTGTTTTAAGTGTGCAGGTCATGCCCCTAAGGAAGCATGTTTCCTCAAAAGATCCTCATTGTAAAACTCTTATCTCTTACAAGATGCGTCAAGGGATTAAGAACATCCAATCCTTTTACGAGCGCGGGAAGCGCTCGTTCTCCGATGGACCTTCTGCCGCGGAGGAAGGGTCTCGTCGTACTGCAAGACGAGACCCGGAACGTCCAACATCAGTTGGGAACGAGGTTCCCAGCTATCATGCGAGGGTGGATACCTTCACCAACGAACGAGATAACTCGTTCGGACTTCCTTTGTCTCACGGTGGTTCAAGAAGCTTTCAACAAGAAAGCACTTCTCACCACCGGAATCCACCGATGGATGTGAAGGGAGGTAAAAAATCCTATTTGTCTCGTTTTACGAGCCCAAATCACATCGTGATTTGGATCACACCTATGATTTTTCAAGGGAGGATCTTGATCACGAGTGATCGCGTCGCCGCGAGTTAGCGTGACGGATGACAATGTTTCTCGTGACCAGTTAAGAAAATGTGCACAGGACTGATCAACTGGCAAACATCAGTCCCTTCACTGGTGACAGCTCATCAGAAGATCTCTTCCTTGGAGGGAAGAGTGGATCGTCTGGAATTGCCTTGGCGATGTAGTACACGAAACGGGCCGATATACCTGGGCAGTAATTTATTACTGCCAAATTCGTCACTACGTGTTTGAGTAGGTGTACCGTAGACGGTAGGACTAGGTCATTAGCATTAAATGAAAGTATGTTTGCTGTTCCATATTTGACAGAGTTTCGTTTCTGTCGGTTTACAAAATCAACGATGGAATCCTGTACGAAACGGACCACTGCTTCTCTAGCCAACAGAAAATCACCTGCTGACTCGGTTTTACTTTTTTCCGTGACTGGCTCGCACTGCGGAGATATCAATCTCTTCATTATTGAGAATATTATCGTTCTCATTAATAATATTGTTTTCGATGCTGAGTCTTTCAGAATCGTTGTCAAAGTCAGTAATAGTATTACTGTTACTACTGAGTTTGTCCACTTCAATGTTATTTAAATCAACATTAGAATCCTTCGCATTGACCTAGTGCTAATGCGTGATGATCAAGAGCTAGAAGGTTCTTTGCTCGAGCGAGTCCCTACCCTTGAATAAGAGTTACTCACAAACAGGGAAGGTATACGTGGGTGGCATAAGTCATTCACGAAAAACGGATATGCTTTGTAGAAGCATGCACTGAATTGTTGATAGCAAATTCTATCTCGATCTGAGACCAGTTCGCGGGGTAACCAATGGAGTCGAAATATCGTGTCAACAAAGATACGAGCACAGGCTTTGGCTGTGATCGACTCCGGTACTGCAGAGATAATCCGTCTTGCTGAAAAGATCGATAAAAACAAGAATACCGTTGTTCTTATTGTCATCGTCGGTAAATCCGAAAGACGGAGTCCATCGATACGGACTGCTAACATTCTGCCGGAAGTGGTAGCGATTGGCGAGGTGCACGGGTTGAAGGGCTAGACCTCACCCGTTGACATACCTCGCAAGCACGAATGTACTTGCGCGCGAACTGATACTGGCGAAGCCAGTAAACTTTGCGACTTTTGTGAGATAAGTGTTCTCACGTCCACGATGCCCACTTGTTGGGGCATCGTGACGCTGATACATGTTGCGCAAGCGCAATTATTGAGAGTTGGGACGACGACACGTGGAGTGTCACAGACAACGGCTGTGTAGTTTGAGCTCTGATTGTCAGCGTTCCTTTAAGGGTATCAAGCAAGCTTGATGCAATCGCCAATCCTGGCGATTGCTGGCCAAGACAGACCATTTCATGTGGTCTTTGACACCAGCTAATTTGCAATCGAATGTGCATTGACACAATATGACACAGACGGCGCAGAGCGCGTCGTCTGTCGCGTCGTCTGTTGCGTCAGCTTCAACCAGCTGAACGTAACTATTCAGTCATGACAAGGAACTCCTTATCATGAAATGTGCGCTGGCTAAGTTTTGGGTCTATTTCTTGGAATATAGACCGTTCATTGTATATACTGCCCATGCGTCTTTACGCACGGCTGTAAGCAGTCCACATATCTCGCAAAGGCAAGGTAAGGTGCCCACGTTTATAAACGGACTACGGTATGGCCCATCGCGACAGGCCCTTTTCAGAAAGGTGCCGTCGACGATAAAAGAGGCAATCCAAATTTCCTTAGTTGAGGAGCAATCCTACAACAGTGCCTCGGCGACAGCTTGGTATAGGCCGGTCGGCCGAGAGGTCAGTGCAATGCGATAATCCCGCACGTCTTTTTTTATCGAAAGTTAGCCGAGTTTAAGCCCATTGTTGCAACAATCAACAGTTAGCATGAGCCCACTGTTGCAACGATAAGTGTTTCGTCGTCAACAGTACTTGACGACGTTAGAAGAGCTTATCAAGACGATAAGGCTCTTAAGTTTCTGGATTACCTTAAAATTCCATCCCAACAATCCTTAAAAGGGTTGTCGAAATTATATCAATCCTCAACAGATCGATACAAAACACGCAACGGCTTAGTGTTTGACCACTTGCATTTTCTTTAACAAAGAAGATATATGTACTAACATTTCGACGTAATTGCGGAAGTTCTTGTGCAGGTACGCCGCTTACCCGAGGAACTTTCAAAGTATTTTTTAACGACTGGCACAGGGCAATCGGTGATAGCCTTGATCTTTTCTGGTTCCGGGCGCACACCGTGTTTACCCACGATGCACCCAAGAAGTGGTATTCGCTGCAGCGAATATCCACTTCTTGAAATTTGCATACAACTTGCGCTTATGCGTAAGTATAAGAACCCTCCGGACGTGGTTTCGATGTACTTCAACGTCCGACTCTCCGTTCATAGCTCTGATATGAGCGAAGACGTCGTCAAAATAGCTCGGCGCGAAATTCCGCACCGATCTCAACACATTGGTTACACGTCTGTTAAATGCGCAGGGGTATTTCTATGTTCATGTGGCATAACTAGCCACTTTCATAGCATTCCGCTTGGGGTTTATACTGGTGCGAGCGGGATATCCGGATCATGCATAACGATCGGATAGAACTCATCCATCAGATCCATTGAAGAAAAGATAGTACTCTTGACATACCATCAATGGATACGTCTTTTCGTGGTATCGGTGTTTGAGCCGGTATTGTTGGAGCGCTCAATTTTTTGAACGCATGCACAAGCCGCCGCCCTCATGTTGCTAACGCACATGAAAGATCGGAGAGCTATGTGTGGAAGTTGACTCCCTCACATGACCCGCTGCCAAGCGATCGGCACAGATCTTGTCGATCGATAATACTCTCTCACGAGGCAATGACCACTGCTTCATGACACAGTATATCGAACCTGGTATCAAGTCAATTTTGTATCGAGTGCCGTTTTCCTTCGGCAATTCGCACGGTACGGACTCGATAATACATCCTTGAATTCGATCAAATCTTTACATAAAGGAAATGTCTTTAAAATCTCCCAAGATTAGGACGTAAACGTTGCACCCGAGACTTCTTATCGAGGACACTTTCATCCATCGATGAGCTGCTGAGAACCCGTTCGTTCTCAGTAAATACTAATGCCGACCAAATATCCGCCACGGAGTTGTAATCTGTTACAAGTACGCAAATCTGCTTGATCTTGGAACTACGCAGATCACGCGAGAATCGTTTCTCTTTTAGCGATGGCTATTGAGTTATCTCCGAAGTTTACTTCGGAAACGCCATCAGATCAAGTGTATAAGCGCATATACTGATCCATTGAGACAAGTATTTAATTACATGTTTAGTATTTGATAATATTAAGTTAGCATTTACAAAGATAGAAAAGGAGATACTTTATTTTTACTAATACAGTTTTCATTTTACCCTCTATAAGCTAGTTACCTTAAAGAGAAGTCTTCCCCTGCACGTACTAGTGTACGTGAAATAACGTAAGGCACCACTTGCAACTGAAGCAGTGCGAAGTGGACTTGTACTGAAACAGTACAAGCCGTAGTGCTCCGTTACAGAGGCCATTCACGTAAAGCGGAGTATAACCTGTAAAGGCATGTACAGCGTTGTTCAACGCATACTTAACAGCCGGTAGCATTGTGATCCAGCGCTGTGGAGTCACAGCACGTAAGCTGCGCAGAACGTCTTTAAGGACGCGATTAACACGCTCAGTTTGACCATCGGTCTGAGGATAATCCGCGGTGGATAAGTCCATTAGTATGGATATTGTGTTTGACCTACCGAAAGATTAGGCCGGTAACACGGACGTCGTGGTCTTTGTGGACCGCTTGAGCTAAATGGATCATTAAGCGGCTGACTCGAACTGCCTCAGTGCGAGTGGTGCCTCACGTCACTTCACGTACACTAGGACGTGCAGAGGAAGACTTTCTTTAAAACACTTGCTTCAAAGAGGGTTTTAAAAAACTGTATTCACATAATTAAATTGTCTGTTTCTATCTATTTAAAACTAACCTCATTATAAACCAATACAAAACATGTAATAAAGTCTTATCTGCATCTCGCTTTCCTCGCGTCCAGCGCGACTGGACCGCGGAGAAACTTGATATAATGTTCTATAACTACCAATGAATAAGCCTTTAGAATATTACCATGTAAAGTAATATTCTCGAAATATTATCTACCTTTTAGATAATAAATTAATCTACAACCTTTAAGTGTTAATTTCATGTAACGATACACCCCGTTACAAAAGGTATACATCTTTAGCACAGTAATATATGATATGGCCTTCTATGTTCGCACATGTGAGAATTGTCCACGGGTTACACTTTCGGCGCTTGCCAGTTTGCCCGTGCGCACTGGTGTTGGGAGTCCATTAGTATGGATATTGTGTTTGACCTACCGAAAGACTCGGCCGGAACACGGACGTCGTGGTCTTTGTGGACCGCTTGAACTAAATGGATCATTTAGCGGCTGTGCCGGATACCAGTGATGGTGAAGGTACAGCAAAGCTGTTTATTGATCATGTATTTCGACACCACGGGTTGCCAGTGGCAATTGTCTCCGATAGAGATCCCTGCTTCACTGGTGCATTCTATAAGTTGATCTTCCGAGTGCTTGGCAACAGATTGGACATGCATCTGTGTCCTTAAAAATTGTTTAATTTTATTGTAGAATTATATTTCTAAAAAGTTTTATAATCTTTAATTAATTTTATAGAAAACAAATATTAAAAGTATCGCTTAAGGTATCGCTTACGAAAATGGCTTGTGTAGTGACGTACCCGCCTTCGATACAGAAGTCCACAATGCCAAGGATTGGCCCGCGACCTTTCGAAGGCGCTCTTTCACATGAATTGTACTAAGAGCTTTGCTTTCGCACCGCTCGATAAAGAGCAAGCCAAGCAATCCACATTGAGAAGCGAGCTCGGGCCTTAGCCTGATTACGAGTTCGCTTCTTATTGAGATTTGCTTGGTTTGTTCTTCATCGAGCGGTTTCGTTACTTTGCTGGACACTAAGCCCGGTGTCATGCGTAATGCGTCAAAGCCTCCGCGACACCACGTTCTGGGAACAGATTTAGAGCCCGACGAGATTCGTCTCCAAGCCGGGGTATGTTGAGATGGAACTTCTGACCCTTGTCCATGGACGGATTGTGACTATCACAGCCCACGTACTCATCGTTTTCGAGGAAAAAACTACGAGTCGGTGACTCACGCTTAGATATCCTAAGACAAAAGGATGTAAATCACAACCGTAAGTGTAGCTGTCTAGTACCCAACCTCAAAGAGAAACGAGAGCGAATGTCGACACTTGGTGTCAACAGTCTGATTGGGGTTGGTGTTATGAGTACACTTTGGATAGTAAACCGTTAATGTGGTACAATTCACATCATGAATAAAATAACCCTTTCTGTTTAAATTATAGGCAATATTACTTAAACCCCATTTGTTATGGGTAATAAGCGTGGCAGCCAGCAGATAGAAATCTGGTGGCTTTAAAATATATTTTAAAATAATTACGGTAACATTTTTGTACTCAAACATAAACAAATTTCACTTCCCCATTTGATCCTTTCTGCAACTTTGGCCCTCGATTCGCCCAGCTTGAAACATGTTGATGTTTTCCAGACCAAACAACGCGTCATGCTTTCCTAAGGCTTGTGCTTCGATCAGTGAGAGAACTTAGGCTTCCTGACGTACATACACTCGAACACTAGTTTCTACGAATCACTGAGTACCTTTAACATAGACTTGTCTTATCTACGAGCTTGTATAACTCTTTGAGTCAATACCCTTATTAGTTTTATAGAATTATGTGACTCTTTGGGTCTATTAGTCCTCGTGTGATTTAAGAAGCGACCGTCACAGAATATCATAATGCAAATCAATTACTCTTGACTGAATTTGTGTAAACATGTAGCACATTATCTCCGTGTATTAATTTCATACTCTATGGCATGCATGTACATAACACATGTGAGTCGATTCGCGTACGGTAGAAAGTGCAATGTGGATGGAACGGGGCTAGAACATCCCGTGACTAGTTTACACGAAGGCTTGAGGAAGCTTTCAGCCTAAGTATTAGGTTCCAAGTAAAATTTAATTTATTTAATTTTAACCAAGATTTTTAATCGTACTAAGTGTGACCGCGTTCCCGCTTTTCGGGAACCACTTATTTTCAGGTAATTTATCATTGACCATATTGGGTCTTGTTTGAAATTTTATTTCAACCATTTATTATACGAGAGCTCCTGGTTTAAGTTTTCATAGATTACCTTTATTTGTTTGGTCAATATTAATTACTGCTTTTCTCTTACAACCCTACCTGTATTAGCAGGAGCAATTACAATGTTATTGACAGGCTGTAAACTCCCATCAATTCCTTTGAATTTCAATCTTGCGATTATACTTTTCAGGCGGAGTGCTTAACGCGTTAGCTGTTATATCTAAAAAACTCTATTTTAAAGTTTGTTATTGATTATTAGTTATAGCATTTTTATTATTAGGTTGGATAGGTCAATGTCCTGTTGAATATCCATATCCTGAGATTGATGTTATAGTATGATTTATTAATTTTTATTATTTTTAAGCACTTTAAATTATACATTTAACTACGCGAAATCGAATTCAAAAAGTAAGCTTAAACTGCCATAGCTTACTTTCTAATTTGATACTACTATCCAATTTGAGCTTACCTTAAATCATTTTTTTATACTTTTATTAAGTCGTGTCGTTTTTTTTTAATTTAAAAAAATAATTAAAATTAAAAAAACAAATCGACTTAATAAAAGTACCAATAATGAACCAATACTAATTTATTACGCTGTGCCCGCTATCCGGGCACAGCACCTGCCGACAAATGTAATTATTTATTTTGTTTGTTTAATCCTGTAATGTGGCCCATTACAGTGGAAATAAATTCATTCACCTACGGGGAGTATTATCAAATAGCCTCTTTTTCAATACTAAGAATATATTAGACATTATAATGATCATTTTATATAGTACGTTTTAAGAAATATTTATTGCTGCAGCCTTTCTTATGCCAATAATTGGAACGTGGCTCCTTTCGCTTATGCTGCTTTGGCTAATTTACACTGATAATAGTTCCTCCAGTATTCCCCGCACACGTACCGACGGAGATTTTATGTTGCTAAGCAATGGCTTAGCACAAGTCAAAACTAAGAAGTGCTTTAGTTAGGGAAAAGTTAAAATCGGTTTGATAAATTTAATCTCTTCGCACTTAAAAATTGTTTATAGTCCCGACTATAATAAACTGATATAATACTTGTTAAGCGAGTGACTCGTTTCTCACTGCTATTGACCGTTCGGTTCATGGTTTGTTTAAGTCTTTAAGTTAACCCCACGAATCGCTTCGCGCGTCCGGCAGCGATTCGCAAGGTTAATTTAAGGACTTAAATAAACCATGAACAGAACGGTCACATTACTGCTACCTTATTACCATGAGTGGTGGTTTTGACAAATTTTTTTCTGTAAATACGAAATTCTTCATTCCTCTCTGTTAATCCTCTTATAGACTAACTATCACTCACTTATGTGTTTGATATCTCCTTAAAGATACAACAAAGTTGTGTCTCTCTGCGAAATGGAAGCACTTTTTTGTTTCTTAAAAGTTCATTCTCATTCAACGCATGGACAGAAAGATCATGCGTTGTGTGTAGCGGAGCTACCTCGCTCCTAAAGTCAGAGGAAGACTTTCAGACTCGGAGAGTCACTTAGTTCTATTGAACTAATGGGTTTAACAACTCAGGGAGTCGTACAGGCTATTACAGCTTAAGGAATCCTAGTTCAAGGGATTCAGGGGTTCGTAGAAACAAGTGGCACCTAGTGCCCAGGAGGATATACCTTAGAAAGGCTTCTATCTCTTACAGATCAATGCGCAAGCCTTAGGAAGGCACTTAATGCTTTAAGATCAAAAGGGGAACTGAACTTTATTTAATTATTTGAATCTAAAAACCTTACCCTAGCTAATTAGAATAGATTTTGGCCGCCAGATTTATATCTGGCGGCGACCACATTTATTACCCATAATAAATGCGATATAAGTAACTAACTATTATAAAATTCGATAAAAGGGTATTTTACCCATAAAGTAAATGTACCACGACAACGGTTCTCCAACCGATGTGTGCCCCATTACACCCTCCCCCATCAGACTGTTGACACCGAGTGACAACATTCGCTTCATTTCCTCTTTGAGGTTGGAACCTAAACAACTAATCGTTTGGTTGGGTTTTCGATTCCTTTGTCTAATGACAATCAAGCGTGAGTCACAGACTCGGAGCACCTTCCTCGACGATGAGGGAATGGTGGACTTTGAAAGTCACTCTCAATCAGAGGAGGAGGAAAAAGAGCGGCGTTCGCTCACGCCTTCTCCTTCGGACGAACGTCGGCGAGCCCCGCATCCGTTCCCAGAACGTGGTGCCGCTGATGTCTTAACTGCATTGAGCAGGACACGGGACCCTGAGTCCAACATAATAACGAATCCGCTCGATGAAGAGCAAGAGCAGGTAGTCCTCATAAAGGAAAGAGATCGTCGTCGAGCTGCCGAAATAGCGAAAGCTAAGGCTCATAGTGAATATAGATTCACTCCGCTTAGTGCGGACGAGCGTCTCAATGAGATAGCGTCCCCTACATGTCTTAAGACACTAAATCGCGTCGCGTGAAACTCGCTTACTTGTTTCAGAACGGTAACAGGGCTGATATCAGCAAGCCCATCGGCCAATTCTCCCCCCATTGAGCCATGAACCACGCAATGGTATCGTTAGTGGAACGCGCGGGAGGGTAAAACCGTTTATATAAAACGGAGTATAGCCTGTAGAGGCATGAACAGCGTTATTTAACGCGAATTCCACTACTGGGAGCATTAAGCTCCAGCGCTTTGGTGTCTGAGCACACACGCTGCGTAAAACGTCTTCAATGACCATCAATCTGCGGATGGTCCGCAGTGAACATATCCAATCTGGCGCCAAGCACTCGGAAAATTGATTTCCAGAATTTACCCGTGAAACGGGGATTCCGATCAGACAATTGCCACTGGCAAACCATGTTGTCAAAACACGCGATCAATAAACAGCTTAGCTGTACCCTCTCCATCAATGGAATCCGGCACGGCTGCTAAGTGAGCCATTTTGCTCAAACGGTCAACAAAGACCACTATACCAGAGTTACCGGCTGAATCTTTCGGTAGCCCAAAAACAAAATCCATACTAACGGACTCCCAAGCATCCTATGGGGACGGGACTCGCTAGTGCCGCAGCAACATGTGCCGAGGGTTTAACCCGTTGGCACGTTTCGCATGTTTGAAAATATGTGCTGACCCATTTATAAAAATTGAGCCACCAATAACTCTGGCTGATAGAGCCGTAGGTCTTTTCTCTACCGGGATGACCACCAAGGACAGTATCTGTGCCTCATCGAGGATCCGGTGCTTCAAATCCTCATCATGAGGAACAACGACACGCGGAGGGTCCGCGATGTCTGTGCAATAAAGCAACAGGTTGTAATTGATAGAAAATCGATGTAACCTTGCACGCAAACGTGCCGGTAATTTAATACCCGAATCCGAGTTCTTTAAGGCTCGTTGCAGAGCTACACACTGTTCATCCTTGGCGTAAGCCGAACGGATTAATTCAGGAATAGGTGACGAGATAATCGTTAAATGAGAAAGCTCATAATCCGGCCTGCGCGATAACGCATCGGTCAAAGCATTTTGCTTGCCGGGTTTATACTTCACCTCGAAGTTGTATTCCGCAAAAAAGGATAGCCATCGGGCCATTCTTTGTGAGAGATGGGGCGACTTAGTCGCCGTGCGTAATGACGCGTGATCTGTATAAATCACAACCGGCTTAGAGCCGATCAGATGAACTCTGAATTTGACGAGAGCATACTTCATAGCAAGTAACTCTTTGTCATTAACTGGTTAGTTCTTTTCCGCAGCTTTAAGCTGTCTAGACTCGAACGCAATAACACGTTCATGCCCCTCAACATCTGTTTGTAACAGAGCACTGCCAATGGCAAAATCTGATGCGTCACAGACGACACTGAAAGGTCAATTTGGGTTTGGCAGTACCAGAATCGGTGCATGGATAAGACTATCATTAACTGCTCGAAAAGCATTATTTTCGGTGCTAGTCCAGCACCATTCTGTATCTTTTTTAAGAAGATTAGATAATGGCCTAGCCTTATCAGCGTAATTTTCGCTATACTTGTGTAAATAATTGGCGAGACCCAACCACTTACGCAAATCCTTTTGGTTTTTAGGAACAGGCCAATCTACTATGGCTTTTACCATGGCGGGATCCGCCCTAAGGCCTCGCTTTCCAATGAAGCATCCTTAAAAAGAAATTTCGTCTGCGCGCAAAAATGCATTTAGATGCATTGGCATTCAATGTGTTTTTGCGCATGCACTCGAGCACTGCTCGCAAATGGTTTTCCATATCCGACCGATCCTGCTCCGCACGACTATGGACAAAAATGTCATCGAAAAAAGTCTGTGCATAATCTCGATGAGAGCGAAACAGTTGCGTCACTAGACGGACAAATGTTGCCGGGGCGTTGGAAAGCCCTTGTAGCATAACCAGCCACTCCCATAACATGCCGCTTGGGATGCTAACCGCTGTAAGCGGGATATCGCTAGCTCGCATGAGCAGTTGGTAATAAATATCGACTACGTCCAATGCACTGTACATTGTACATCCCACCATATTGTTCTAAAGAACATCCTTTCTAGGAATGGGGGTTTGTGTTGGTATAGTGACAGCATTAAGCTTATTATAAGCATCTACAATGCGCCATTTACCATTTGGCTTTTTCATACAAAATGTCGGTGTCGAATGAGGAGATTTGGTCTCTCGTACCATTCCAGCCTCGTGCTTAGCACGGAAAAAATCGTCAATGACGTCACACTCTCCCTTGGTAAAGGCCATTGTCTTGTGACACAGTATTTGGTTCCCGAAAATAAGTCAATTTCATGACGTACACCTCTATCCGGAGGTAAAGCAGATGGTGGGTTATTACATACCACATCTTGGAATTCCTTTATTAAGGAATAAAAGGGACCCGTAGGATCTCTTAGGATCGATGACCCATTTCGCGCACTAAGTGCAGTTTTTGTGTCATCCAGGACAGCGTCGTCGAGAAGTGACGATGAGTTTAACTCAACCATAGGTCGAATGACCACCATTTCAGATAAGTCACCAGCTTTTAAGGCTCGACCGCACTCATCAATAGACATTTCGGCTAGCTCTAAAAGAGCATGTAAGAAGGGGATTGCCGCAAGGCTAAATTCCCCCTCAATGTTACCGGTTACGCCATTTACAAGCGTATGTACTTGCTCACTCGTATCACTTTGTGAGGGTATACACGCTTCGTGTCCACCCTGTCT
This sequence comes from Bremia lactucae, assembly GCF_004359215.1. Taxonomy (NCBI): domain Eukaryota; phylum Oomycota; class Peronosporomycetes; order Peronosporales; family Peronosporaceae; genus Bremia; species Bremia lactucae. Next base: position 1,231,052 of record NC_090612.1, read on the forward strand.
TGGAGTGAAGCCAATACGCCTCTTAGAGGCCGGGATTTTGACGTCCCCGGGTTTTCCAGCCTGTATTGGTTCTATACAAGACATGGTGTCTAATTTGACATCCGACAAGGAGTCAGGTAACTCAACTTCCTTATCCAGCGAACGTTTACGTGTCGCTTCACGTGCATTAGGAGGGTTTGATTCAAAATGCCTGGCGAACCGCCAATAGTGTCACTATTGACACTCAGTATGGTGCCACCTCGGCCGACCTCACTCGGTGGACGTAGACGTGCCACTCCACGTATCTCAGGGATATTGCACCCTTTATGATTCGGCCTAAGGCCAACAATGCTTTCAGCATTTAGTGAATCGTTATTATAACGAGTGTCACTCGACGGAGTACGTGCCGTTCCACTAATTTCTGCTGAGTCGGGCTCAGAATTAATGTTTTTAACATTAGAGTTTATTAACTCAGACATGCCAATGTCTAAAACACTGACAGACTCATTCAATGATCCACGCCAATAGCGCTTTTGCTGCCTAGCAAAGGTGGGTTCATGACTCTCCAAAACTATGCTAGGAACATTGCGCGTGGCGCTTAATCATGACCCCTAACTTTTGCCAACCCCAAAAAATCTTAGACCTCCAATCGATACATGGCTCATGGTGTTCTAACCAGGCCATACCAAGGATGAGATCATATCTCGAATCCAAATTAAGGACAAGACAGCGTTCCAGGCTTCGTACCGCATGAAGGCTTCAAGCCTTGCATGCAGGACCTCTGGTCCCTACGAGATAATAAATTTCTACGTTCTCGATCCCGAATAAGGTTTTGAGCTTGTCATAAGCGGCGCGTTGCGCTTCTGACAGTTCTGAAACCTCTTCCATTCTCGTTAGAATTTAGTCTTCTAAAGACTCAATTGTATATTGACTACGAGGGCTACCAGGTGTAGCGGAGCTACCTCGCTCCTAAAGTCAGAGGAAGACTTTCAGACTCGGAGAGTCACTTAGTTCTATTGAACTAATGGGTTTAACAACTCAGGGAGTCGTACAGGCTATTACAGCTTAAGGAATCCTAGTTCAAGGGATTCAGGGGTTCGTAGAAACAAGTGGCAACTAGTGCCCAAGAGCAAATACCTTACAAAGGCTTCTATCTCTTACAGCCAATGCGCAAGCATTAGGAAGGCACTTAACGCTTTAAGATCAAAAGGGGAACTGAACTTTATTTAATTATTTAAATCTAAAAACCTTACCCTAGCTAATTAGAATAGATTCTGGCCGCCAGTTTATATCTGGCGGCGACCACATTTATTACTCATAATAAATGGGATTTAAGTAACTAACTATTTTAGAATTAGATAATAGGGTTAAAAAAATGTACCACAACAACGGTTCTCCAACCGATGTGTGCCCCATTACCCCCCCCCCCATCAGACTGTTGACACCGAGTGACAACATTCGCTACATTTCATCTTTGAGGTTGGAACCTAAACAGCTAACCGTTTGGTTGTGTTTTCAATTCCTTTGTCTAATGACAATCAAGCGTGAGTCACAGACTCTGAGCACCTTCCTCGACGATGAGGGAACGGTGGACTTTAAAAGTCACTCTCAATCAGAGGAGGAGGAAAAAGAGCGGCGTTCGCTCACGCCTTCTCCTCCGGACGAACGTCGGCGAGCCCCGAATCCGTTTCCAGAAATGGTGCCGCTGATGTCTTAACTGCATTGAGCAGGACACGGGACCCTGAGTCCAACATCATTACGAATCCGCTCGATGAAGAGCAATAGCAGATAATCCTCATAGAGGAAAGAGCTCGTCGTCGAGCTGCCGAAATACGGAAAAGCTAAGGCTCATAGTGAATATAGATTCACTCCGCTTAGTGCGGACGAGCGCCTCAAAGAGATAGCGGGTCATAGCTTAGCCATCTGGATCTGTGCTGACCCAGCGAGGACGCCGGAGGAGATCGCTGCTCGCGACGCTCTTCATGAGCAATACCTTACGCCGAAGGTAATGACGCGAAGCCAGTATCTGACGCGTTTACGTGATCAAGCCCGTGGGGCTTCGGGGACATCCATGAGGGAATTCCGATCGTTTTGTTTCCGAACGAAACAAGGACTGAAAACGAAGTCTCATTTGAGAAATGGGTTCACCGAGCCCGCAAACTCCGTAATATCTGGAATATCAGAGAGTCTGCGGGTAGAGGTGATGTTCGTTTGGAACGGAAGCTTCGCTTCGACTTTGCTGAGCTTAAGGCCAAAGGCCAGTTACGGCATTTATGCCACAAAACGAAGAAAGGCCTAGCCAAAATTTCAGTGCTTCGGTTGACCGTACAACCAAGGATCGAAGCCGCACTGAGGCTAAAGATCCACCCAATCCCACGTTTAGTGGTGGGAAGCGTCGTTTGACGCGAGCTGACCCTGAGCTTGGCGCTTAAAAACGTCAACGGCGTACGGGCAATCTTGCCGAAGAGGTACTTCGAACTCCCAAGAGTTTTCAGAAGAGGAGTACCCTAGCCACTTCACCAGATACTGGTATTGACCCTCATGACGACGTCGCTTTAAAAGTTTCTCCACATGAAACTGAAGGCTCCCCCGCGCATCAAGCAGCGCGGGAGGGGGCCGAACTTTCGGCGGAAGCATTTGATGCTCTACGGCACGAGGTGCAACTTCTTCGTGAGGTTCTTGCTCGGGTTGAGAGCTCTTTTGAGGCGGTTCGGGACCGCCTTTGACGCTGGAGCGTCAGCAGCCTCGTTTATAGGGCCAGCTGGACATCCTGGTGAGGATGCAGCAATCTGCGGCACGACCGCCTGTCTCGGCGCAAGCGCCTTCAAGTCCACGTGGGAAGGGTCCCGATATGGCTTAAGCAAGCCAACGTAAAACACTGGGTGTGTACGCAGCTTGCTGGGAGGTTTAGCGTATAAGCTAGGCCCTTCTTGGCCACGACCGGGCGCAATTTGGTCTTGAAGACCGCGGAAACCAAGTTGGTAGGTAGGTTTTTAGCGTTTGTAAAACTCGGTCTCCGACCATATAAGAATTTATACAGCTTCTGCCTTTGGCATCTGCTTGTTCTTTTTGTTTGTCTTGGCTATCAGCCATCGTATCCCTTACATGTCTTAAGACACTAAATCTTGTCGCGAGAAACTCGCTTACTTATTTCCGAACGGTAACAGAGCAGATATCAGCAAGCCTATCGGCCAATTCTCCCCCACCAAGCCCTGAACCACGCAATGGTATCGTTAGTGGAACGCGCAGGTGGGTAAGACCGTCTATATAGAACGGAGTATAGCCTGTAGAGGCATGAACAGCATTATTTAACGCATATTCCACAACTGGGAGAAGGAGCTCCAGCGCTTTGGTGTCGGAGCACACACGCTGCGTAAAACGTCATCAATGACGCGATTGACACGTTCAGTTTGACCATCGGTCTGCGGATGGTCCGCAGTGGACATATCCAATCTGGTGCCAAGCACTCGGAAAATTGATTTCCAGAATTTGCCCGTGAAACGGGGATCCCGATCAGAGACAATTGCCACTGGCAAACCGTGTTGTCGAAATACGCGATCGATAAACAGCTTAGCTGTACACTCTCCATCAATGAAATCAGGCACGGCCGCTAAGTTAGCCATTTTGCTCAAACGGTCAACAAAGACCACTATACCGGAGTTACCGGCTAATTTTTTCGGTAGCCCAAAAACAAAATTCATACTAATGGACTTTCAGCATCCGATGGGAACGGGAAGACTCGCCTCTGGCGCAGCAGCATGTGCCGAGGGTTTAACCCGTTGGCACGTTTCGCATGTGCGAACATACGTGCTGACCCATTTATAAAGTTTGGCCACCAATAACTCTGGCTGATAAAGCCGTAGGTCTTTTCTCTACCGAGATGACCACCAAGGACAGTATCGCGTGCCTCATAGAGGATCCGGTACTTCAAATCCTCATCATGAGGAACAACGACACCCGTAGAGTCCGCGATGTCTGTGCAATAAAGCAACAGGTTGTTTTCGATAGAAAATCGATGTAACCTTGCACGCAAACGTGCCGGTCATTTAATACCCGAATCCGATTTATTTAAGGCTCGTAGCAGAGCTACACACTGTTCATCCTTGGCGTAAGCCGAACGGATTAATTCAGGAATAGGTGACGAGATAGTCGCTAAATGAGAAAGCTCATAATCCGGCCTGCGTGATAACGCATCGGCCAGCATTTTGCTTGCCGGGTTTATACTTCACCTCGAAGTTGTATTCCGCTAAAAAGGATAGCCATCTGACCATTCTCTGTGAGAGATGGGGCGACATAGTCGCCGTGCGTAATGACGCGTGATCTGTATAAATCACAAACGGCTTAGAGCCGAGCAGATGAACTCTGAATTTGACGAGAGCATACTTCATAGCAAGTAACTCTTTGTCATGAACTGGGTAGTTCTTTTCCGCAGCTTTAAGCTGTCTAGACTCGAACGCAATAACACGTTCATGCCCCTCAACATCTGTTTGTAATAGAGCACTGCCAATGGCAAAATCTGATGCGTCACAGACGACACTAAAAGGTCAATTTGGGTTTGGCAGTACCAGAATCGGTGCATGGATAAGACTATCCTTAACTGCTCGAAAAGCATTATTTTCGGTGCTAGTCCAGCACCATTCTGTATCTTTTTTAAGAAGATTAGATAATGGCCTAGCCTTATCAGCGTAATTTTCGCTATATTTGTGTAAATAATTGGCGAGACCCAACCACTTACGCAAATCCTTTTGGTTTTTAGGAACAGGCCAATCTACTATGGCTTTTACCATGGCGGGATCCGCCCTAAGGCCTCGCTTTCCAATGAAGCATCCTTAAAAAGAAATTTCGTCTGCGCGCAAAAATGCATTTAGATGCATTGGCATTCAATGTGTTTTTGCGTATGCACTCGAGCACTGCTCGCAAATGGTTTTCCATATCCGACCGATCCTGCTCCGCACGACTATGGACAAAAATGTCATCGAAAAAAGTCTGTGCATAATCTCGATGAGAGCGAAACAGTTGCGTCACTAGACGGACAAATGTTGCCGGGGCGTTGGAAAGCCCTTGTAGCATAACCAGCCACTCCCATAACATGCCGCTTGGGATGCTAACCGCTGTAAGCGGGATATCGCTAGCTCGCATGAGCAGTTGGTAATAAATATCGACTACGTCCAATGCACTGTACATTGTACATCCCACCATATTGTTCTAAAGAACATCCTTTCTAGGAATGGGGGTTTGTGTTGGTATAGTGACAGCATTAAGCTTATTATAAGCATCTACAATGCGCCATTTACCATTTGGCTTTTTCATACAAAATGTCGGTGTCGAATGAGGAGATTTGGTCTCTCGTACCATTCCAGCCTCGTGCTTAGCACGGAAAAAATCGTCAATGACGTCACACTCTCCCTTGGTAAAGGCCATTGTCTTGTGACACAGTATTTGGTTCCCGAAAATAAGTCAATTTCATGACGTACACCTCTATCCGGAGGTAAAGCAGATGGTGGGTTATTACATACCACATCTTGGAATTCCTTTATTAAGGAATAAAAGGGACCCGTAGGATCTCTTAGGATCGATGACCCATTTCGCGCACTAAGTGCAGTTTTTGTGTCATCCAGGACAGCGTCGTCGAGAAGTGACGATGAGTTTAACTCAACCATAGGTCGAATGACCACCATTTCAGATAAGTCACCAGCTTTTAAGGCTCGACCGCACTCATCAATAGACATTTCGGCTAGCTCTAAAAGAGCATGTAAGAAGGGGATTGCCGCAAGGCTAAATTCCCCCTCAATGTTACCGGTTACGCCATTTACAAGCGTATGTACTTGCTCACTCGTATCACTTTGTGAGGGTATACACGCTTCGTGTCCACCCTGTCTTGGAGTGAAGCCAATACGCCTCTTAGAGGCCGGGATTTTGACGTCCCCGGGTTTTCCAGCCTGTATTGGTTCTATACAAGACATGGTGTCTAATTTGACATCCGACAAGGAGTCAGGTAACTCAACTTCCTTATCCAGCGAACGTTTACGTGTCGCTTCACGTGCATTAGGAGGGTTTGATTCAAAATGCCTGGCGAACCGCCAATAGTGTCACTATTGACACTCAGTATGGTGCCACCTCGGCCGACCTCACTCGGTGGACGTAGACGTGCCACTCCACGTATCTCAGGGATATTGCACCCTTTATGATTCGGCCTAAGGCCAACAATGCTTTCAGCATTTAGTGAATCGTTATTATAACGAGTGTCACTCGACGGAGTACGTGCCGTTCCACTAATTTCTGCTGAGTCGGGCTCAGAATTAATGTTTTTAACATTAGAGTTTATTAACTCAGACATGCCAATGTCTAAAACACTGACAGACTCATTCAATGATCCACGCCAATAGCGCTTTTGCTGCCTAGCAAAGGTGGGTTCATGACTCTCCAAAACTATGCTAGGAACATTGCGCGTGGCGCTTAATCATGACCCCTAACTTTTGCCAACCCCAAAAAATCTTAGACCTCCAATCGATACATGGCTCATGGTGTTCTAACCAGGCCATACCAAGGATGAGATCATATCTCGAATCCAAATTAAGGACAAGACAGCGTTCCAGGCTTCGTACCGCATGAAGGCTTCAAGCCTTGCATGCAGGACCTCTGGTCCCTACGAGATAATAAATTTCTACGTTCTCGATCCCGAATAAGGTTTTGAGCTTGTCATAAGCGGCGCGTTGCGCTTCTGACAGTTCTGAAACCTCTTCCATTCTCGTTAGAATTTAGTCTTCTAAAGACTCAATTGTATATTGACTACGAGGGCTACCAGGTGTAGCGGAGCTACCTCGCTCCTAAAGTCAGAGGAAGACTTTCAGACTCGGAGAGTCACTTAGTTCTATTGAACTAATGGGTTTAACAACTCAGGGAGTCGTACAGGCTATTACAGCTTAAGGAATCCTAGTTCAAGGGATTCAGGGGTTCGTAGAAACAAGTGGCAATTAGTGCCCAAGAGGATATACCTTAGAAAGGCTTCTATCTCTTACAGATCAATGCGCAAGCCTTAGGAAGGCACTTAACGCTTTAAGATCAAAAGGGGAAATGAACTTTATTTAATTATTTGAATCTAAAAACCTTACCCTAGCTAATTAGAATAGATTTTGGCCGCCAGATTTATATCTGGCGGCGATCACATTTATTACCCATACTAAATGGGATTTAAGTAACTAACTATTTAAAAATTAGATAAAAGGGTATTTTACCCATAAATTAAATGTACCACAACAACGGTTTCTTAACCGATGTGTGCCCCATTACAGTGTGCCTATAAGGCTGCCAACGTAGCAGCTGCACGGGTGTGTGCATCTGCTAAATAATTAGAAGCAGCTGATGTTCAGTCGTCTGACGCGAGCGACAAACAGAATGCACTTCGGCAGCTGATGCACGTGATGAGTCGAACGTTCCAGCCAACTCAAACCATCTGTAAAGGCCACCGAGTCAACCGGGGCTGCTACAGCAAATACTTTCGGGTTCTGGCGCTTCAAAAAAGAAATTATTAAATGAGACGTTCGGTCCGCCCGACCCGTATGAGAGGAGTAATCCTGTAAAGAATCTGATTATTATGAGGATACTGGTGATGTTATTGCGCTTCACCAGGAACGAATTGATTAAAAATCTTGACAAAGTGTGTAAGCTTGCCTTTAAATATCCGTCAAGAGACGATAAACCACAAATACGTTGCGAGTTGCTCCTAAAAAGCCTTGTTTGCCACGAACGGCAACGCAACTCGTTAGTCGGAAATGACCAATGTTTGTTATACGATTTTTGTTGTTCGCCTCCGCAAGGTCTTCAGCAGGGCAAATCTTCTGAACGTCTTTTGAATAGCAATTGATTATATTTACTTGTAATTGAGCCACAATACATAAATAACGATTGAGCATCGAATTCACGATTTGTGGGCGTTGTTATTTCGATTGGTTTGCGCCAAATCAAACCGCAGGTTAAACAGGGTAGCCCATTACACAAAGTTTTTATACGAATTAGAGAATATATTGAATAATAAAGAAAACTATCTTTGTATATTTTTTATTTGTAGCAGCAACGTGACAGTTTTGCTAATGGTTGATGTAGGCCACTAAATCAAACCCACCGAATAGCTGCTTGACGCGCGAATGGGCGGTGAGCAATGATTCACTATACATAGTTTTATATAAATATATTAACGTAAGAATTACAAGGATTTATTGTCTAGGATACGTGTTAATATTGGCCTTTACGGCTCAAGCTTCACTACCCATATGTGTTTGGGGCGTATGAAAAAAGACATTTAAGGTTTTGCTCACAAACAACACATGCGAATCTAGAGCTCAATCAGTGTTCCTGGATTTGAAGCAGGGTAAGGGTGACATTCATTCCTACGCACAGCACACATGATACCTTTTAAGTTGTGTTGTGTGAAAGTCCATTAGTGAGCAGATACATATTACTATGTTCGTCAAGGGTTTTGCGGATGGTCCCGCCAAGACCCACCTGTCCCGCTCGTATTAAAGACACCTTTTTTAGCTTTCTCTAAAACAGAAAATGAGTACTTCAACCTTAAGCAAAATTATATCTGCTTGGGTTCTTATTTTCACCGAGACGACAAGAGATAGGAGGTCACGAACCAGTTAACCTTTCAGTTCAATTACGGGATACTTTGAGCTCGAAGATGGGCTTACGGTCGAGATTACAAACTGGGGAGTGAGTTGTATTTTGAGTTTTTCTCGATCCTACCGTAACCGTTATCTCTTAACTTTCGCTCGGTGCGCCCCTTTTTCCACATATGTGGACCACCATAAAATGAAGGACGACACTGTCTGGCAGTACAGTGCTGGTGAACCCCAAACACCAGTTCCCGATTGTTTACTTTTTGTTGTTGCCGGGTATACCGGTGACCTGTGGGATGGCACTGCCATGCCTTACCCGTCTGATCCACAGCGCATGATATTTCCACGCACTATTCGTATTATTCTTGTTATACGATCCCTTGCTATATTCCCCTACACACGCGTATGCATAAAGTGCAACACTTTCGATGAACACATCAATCTTCAGCACTCGAAGTGATGCCCTTATGCCGCCATGCCGAGTCCCCTGATCAACTTGGTTAGCTTGTGTTCTGGAAGAGCCTTGGTCAATTCGTCCGGGATCATTTCTTCCGTCGGCTTGTATTCCAGCGCAATTTCCTCACTTGCCACCTTCTCAAGCAAGAAATGAATTTGATGTCGATGTGCTTCGTGCGCGAATGGTAGACAGGATTCTTGACCAGCGCAATACGTCCTTGATAAATTATCGTCGCCGTATCCTTCTTGAACTCCAAGACCTAAATCAAATTTCGAAGCCAGACTGCTTCTTGAGTTGCGCTGAACAGACTCATATACTCTGCTTCCGTGCTTGATGTCGCAACGGTCAGGTGGCTCTTGGAATACCATGAGATCGTGCCACAACTAAGGAAGAACACGTATCCTGCCGTTGAACGCTTCGTATCTAAGTCGCCTGCCCAGTTTGTGTCCGCGAAACCAATAAGCTCTCCCAGATACTGCTTTAGATTGCTGTTCCACTGCCGCGCCGCGCCGCTTGCTTGGTCCCGAACAGCGCATTCTGCAGCAAACACTTCTTCGTCGGGTTTCGTTCATCTGCAAAACCGTCAAGAATGCGGATACAACGTCGACATTTTCTGCCTCCGAGTCTTCAGCTGCTGCAATTGCCAACACCGCATTTATTGACTCTTTGCGTGCCACTGGCGCAAAAGTCTCGACGAAGTCGATCCGTGGTCGCTGCGTAAATCCTTTCGCAACTTATCGTGCTTTAAACTTTACAATATTTCCATTTGTATCGCGCTTGATCCGAAATACCCACTTGCATTTAACAGCCTTCTTGTCCGGTAACATGTTTACCAGCGCCCACGTGCTGTGCTCGTTGAGTGACTACATCTCGCTCTTCATCGCTTCCAGCCACTGTTTCTTGTTCTCACACATTACTACTTCTTCGTAGCTTGAAGCCTTTTCTTCATCGTCAGCTGCGATTAAACAATAGAACGAGTCGTCTTCTCCCTCAAAGTCGTCCAAATTAAAGTGACCGCGACTTAGGTTGGAAGGCTCTTGTTCGTACCGCACCACACACCGCTTCTTCCGAAAAGGTCGAACCAACCACTCTTCTTCGCCGTCTCTCCCGGGCGTGCTTGATGCTCAATCAGGATTTTGACCTTGAACACTGAACTTGTTTTGGCAAGCTCAAATCGGATCACGGCAAGCTCGAAGTGGCGGAGTCCAAAGTCTTTCGCTCGACACCATTGTCGTTAAGTATCGACGTCTACAAATATTCTTTATATTCAATGATGTCGATAATTCGCTCGTCGTTTCTTTTCATTCCCTTCGAAATGGAATGCTCAGCAAATGTTCCGCTTCTTAAAATCATGATCGAGCCATCGTCCGCGTCAAGTAGTCGGCACGCCTTGTGATCCTTTGCGTAGCCAAACACTTCACGCCCGAATCGCCCAGCTTCTTCCGCTTCTCCTTCGTAACGTGGCCGTAGCATTACGAACCAAACACGCGCATATGGTCGATGCGCGGCTTTCGCTTCAACACTGTATCGTACGGACTTGACTTCTTGTTCGACAAGTTCGGAACCACGTTTCGAATGTCTGCCGCTGTCATTAACGCAGTGCACCAGTAAGACTTGTCGAGACCGCTGACCTTAAGCATGCAGCGTGTCATCTCTACCAGTGTTTGATTCATGCGCCCTGCCATGCCGTTCTGTTCAGGATTGAATGGGACTTTGTACTCTTGCTTGATGTTCTTTTCCTTGCAGAAACTGTCCATTTGGGCATTTTGGTACTCGCCACCGTTGCCACTTCGAATGATCTTGATCTTAGTCCTAGACGCTATCTTAGTCTCCCAATAGAACCTTGCGAACGCGCTCTTGACTCACACTTCTTTCGCAATGGACAAATTGTCACGTACCGGCTCTTCCTCATAAAGAAGCTCACAATGTACTTGAAACCGGATCTTGAAGCTGGAATGATTGGTCCAAGCACGTCGGAGCACACGATACCGTCAAAACCCGCACTCTCCATTAATCCTTTGTCTTCCTCGCTTGCCTTGAATGACTTGCGCACTTGCTTGGACGTCGCGCATACGTCAGACACGACGTTGGTATTCATTTCCGCGCCCTGGATCCGTCCGCCCTTGATCATATCATTTATCGTCCGTACGATGTGGGACCCAGTCTTCTGTGACATGGCTCGCTCTCGCACTCGGCTACGTGGCACTCCGCACCAAACTCAACGTTGAGGTACATCAGAAAACCCTTTTTCCTTCCAGTGGCTACTGATGTCCTGCCCCGCTTCACGACGCACTCGTGCGCGTGATCTCTACTGTCATTCTTCGCCTGATGCAGCCGTAAGCGAGAACATATTCTTGGACAGACCTTCAACATGGAGAGTATTTTCGAGGCGAGCCTCGATCCAAGCATGTCCGATCCAAACACGCAACTTCACCGTTTCGTGACCGATGACCTTGAGCTTCACATTACATTTCGCGCTCGATATACCGCCTGTCACACTTCCTCATACTCCACAAAAATTTCCCCGTCCTTGCACATGTATGCAGATGCGCCACTGTCCACAACCCAGCAGCCGCTGACGGACCCTACGCTAGCATTAAATGTCGCATTGGAGTGGTCGTGTCCTCCTTCTCGTGTTTCTCTTAGTCCACGACTTGAACGGCAATCTCTAGCATAGTGGCGGACATTGCCACGGTTGAAACACGCTCCTGGTGCTGCTTGCCGATTCTCTTGCTTGTATAAAGAGCCGTTGCTTCTTTCACCCCGTCCGTCTCCTTGTGTCGCACTTCCTCAGCAATCAGTTTGCTCACGAGGTCACTGAAACCAAAGCTTAACTCCGACATGCGGAACGCCTGCACTAAGCTCTCGTAGCTTGCAGGCAGACTCCTCAACATCATGCACAAACGTCCTCTTTACTTGGCCCACAGTTAGTGCTATTCATCTTCATCACTAGAATCATTCCCACTTACAATAATTTGCGATTGCGCATCAGGCACGAGTGTCATGATGCACCAATAATTGGTCATCGTGGCATGTGAGAGGACTTACCTCAAGCAAGTAGCGACTTCTACTAGCCTCGCCATTATGAACTCGTGCGCAAGAACTTACGTGCTTGCGAAGTTTCTCAACGGGGAATCCCTGTGCTTCATCCTGGCTCCGGTTCAATCTTTACCTGTTTCGGCAGAGTGTTGGCAGTTCGTATCTATGGACTTCGTCTTCGGATGTCCCGAAGACGCTCACAAGAATAATGGTATTCTTGCGTTTGTTGATGGATTAAGCAAGATGGGTTTATCTTGCTGCAAATCCAAAGGCGATCACAGCCGAAGGCTGTGCTCGTGTTTCTATCGACACGAAGTTTTAACAGTATGGGTTAGCCCGTGAACTGTTTTCAGATCGACTTCTCCTTTTCGCGGAGGATTTTTGGCAATCTGTATTTGTCTTCGCTTGGAACACGATTAAAAATGCCAACTTCTGACTATCCTGAAATAGATGGTTCGACAAACGCGCATATCGTGATCTTGAAAAGATTGTCACTCGCTTGATGATCCCTATTGGATGGCGGTTATCTCCTATGGGATGCGCGTAGCATTTATAAATTTGCAATCCCCTTACAAGCGTGGCAAGCGCTCATTTTCGGACGTTCTTAGCGGATCATTGGTTGGGTGGTTGGGTCTTGTCATACTGATCAAAGAAACCCGGAACGTCATTTATCAGGTGGGAGCGAGGCTTCCTTCTATCATACGAGGGTGGGTGCCCAAGCCAGAGAATGAGGAAGCTCGTTCGAGCCCCTCTTACGTCACGGTAAATCCAGAAGCGCCCCGCAAGGAAGTGATTCTCACCGTGCGAGTTTATCGATCGATGAGAAGGAGGAGGAAAAAACAGGTCCGACATATTCGTCGTACCCTCATATTGAGCCACATATAAGCAATCGCACCCTCCGCAAGTTATGGAGGGGAAGTGGAACATAAGCGTGTTGCGCGCCATGAGCTTACGTCGATGGGGCAACCGCTTTCTGATGATTGGATGACCGAGCGGAGTTTGTTATAACCCAATTAGCAAACGAACGGGCGCTTTAAGCCTTTGTAACGAGCTGGCGACGGCTCATCAAGAGATTGCATCATTAAAACATGAATGAAACGTCAAATTCAGAAGCTGAGTCCCTCTCGGATGTTTTAAACCGCGAGGTTCTGATTTACACCCGGTTAAAGCCTCGCACTGACAGTGCAGGTGAAAACGTCCGGCGAGAAAAAATGTAAGATGCGTGCACATCCTGCTAGGCAGCTTAATCGTATGCGCTTCCTTGGCGGTGCACTCACGAAACGAGCCGACATGGTTGAGCAGCAGTTTGTTACTCTACATTCGTCACTACATGTTTAGGTAGATTTAACGTAGATAGTAGGACTAGGTGATTAACCTTAATGAAAGAAAAAATGCTTTTTCTTTTGGTCAGTATTTTATTTCTGTCGTCCACCGCAATAGCGATGGAGCCCTGCACAAAACGGACCACTGCTTCTTGAGGCGACAGGAAGTAACCTGCTGTCTCGTTTTTTTTTCATTGCGTCAAGTCCGCACTGCGGTATTCAAATCTTTCTTCTCAGTGCTAGCGTTACCGCTTGCACTGGCATAGTCATTTCGATCCTGAATAAATTAGCATCTTTATCACCATCAAAGTCAGCAGTAGTCTCATCGCTATTGCTGTGTGTGTTTCAAATGATGTTGATTAGATAGACATCAGTACCCTACGCATTGACTGTTGAGTCGACGGGTGATGAGCAAGAGCCAGGTCGGCTTTTGCTCGAGCGAGTCCTTCACCCCTTGAGGTAGGGTTACATTCTAACAAGGTGAGTATGTATGGATGGCGTAAACCATTTACGAAGAACGCTGAATCTTTTGTTAATGCGTGCACGGCAAAACCCACTCAAACTCATAAACGAGTGGGAATTTCCTCGACGTCTATCTAGGCGCATGAATTGCGTCCTTAGCGCAGAAGGGGTTTAAAACATGGGTATCTTGTAACGGGGCACTTTTCGCTAGTACTGACAACAGTACTAGTCAACCTACACTGATAACAGTGAAGGTGAGAAGCCTCGATTACTTCACGTACACTGACGTGCAGAGGAACGATAAAAGTAGCTTAGAAGTCTTAGCTAGTAGAGGTAGATACGAAGGCTCTACTATAGAGAAAAGTAAAGCTGTATTTATAGATTAAGTTATTTTGAACGACCTATTATCTACTGATTTTGCATATATTAATAACTTACTATGTACAGCGCCTCCTTGCGCAGCGCCTAATTGCGTCTTGTAACGATTGGTGGGGATTAATTTGAACTTAAAATAACGAATCAACAGAAGTAATGTCTTGTTGCATCAATATTAACAAATTTGGTAATATTGGAATTATTAAGTTAAAATTATTAAATGATAACAATTGTGTACTTCTTTATTTATTTCTTCTCTAAGGAAATAATTTTTACGTAACGGACACCCCTTACATCTCTCCTATTCTTAAATGCGTTTTTACTAGTATACATAATAAGCACTAGTTCTTCCTCCAATAGCGGTTACAGTATTATCCCCAAAATTTATTTATAAATAAAAAATAAGTAATTTTGTTTTTCTTATAAAAACACATTTTTAAAAAGTGACAAAAAAAATATTTTTCAGCAAAGAATCGATTTTTTTTTTCTTTTTTTATGTAAGTAAATTTGGACACAACACTTAGTCAGTACAACAAAATAAACCTCACGATTTATATAATTTGTAGCTTTGCAATCACTTGCTCAAGCAATTTTATTGAGCGATGTTTGCAAAACAGTTGACCCGCTGTTTGACCGCGCAGGTGAGCGTGCTTAACTTCGATTTCACCACGCATTGTTATCATGAAGACGTTTTTTTCTAACGATTGGGTGACAAATGCACTAATTCGTGTTGAACGGATTCGCGCCACATACGTATCCTCGCTGTGCTGAAACAAGGCGCGAGCGCAGTTCACAACTGTGAGCAATATCTGGCGCTCGGTGAGCGGTGTTTGCTTTGACGTCGACAGTACAGTTTGTGTAGATGAGGGGATCGACGTGCTCGCTGAGCACTGTGGTGTAGGCCATGCTGTCAAGGAGTGGACCACCATGTTCGTTGCACATTAAAAAAAAACGTAGAACAAATTTAATGTATCAATGTATACTCACGTTTCAGGGCCATGAATGGTAATGTCAAGTTTGAAAAGGCACTAGCAGCCCGGTTAGGCATTATCAAGCCATCAAGGCAAGACTTTCAAAGTTGCCTGAAACAGAATCCGCCCAAGTTTACTCCGGGTATGGGGGCTACTCTTGAATATGAAGTATGCTTATCACAAAAGTTTACTGCTATTATATTCTGCAGGTATCAAGAAGCTTATAAAAACTCTGCAGGATAAGGGGATAGCTGTGTTTTTTGTGTCAGGTGGCTTTCGCCTCATGATAGAGCCCATTGCTGAGGAGGTGGGAATTCCTTTTTCGAGCATTTATGCAAACACCATCTTCTTTGATGACGACGGTAACTATAGCGGGTTTGATGATGCGGAGCTCACGTCGCGTGATGGTGGCAAGGCTCAAGCTGTTAGAGTGTACGCTCAAACAATTAATCTGTGGTTTCTGGTGTGCTTCATATGTAAATTTGCTTTTGCTTTAGCATCAAGCGTATTCACGGTTTCGAAAAAATCGCTGTGGTTGGCGACGGTGTTACAGATCTTCAAGCGCGCCCACCTGCTGACATAATGGTCGGTTTTGGAGGCGTTGTCACTCGCGATGTCGTGAAGAAAGAGGCGGATCTGTTTATTACAGATTTTGACCATCTTTCCAAGTTGCTACTTTAAATTCATAGTAGAATGAGCAAACGCATAACGGCATTAAAAAAATACCTGTCTATTGCGCATTGGATACTGTTACCAGCCTTTATCTAATCCTGAACACTACTTATTCGTTATTCTTCGGCCCTCCTTCAGCGACGTTGGCGTTGGCCTTATCGAGGTCAGCTGGCGTCTTGCGCAATGCCTTTACGCGGCGACTTTGCATCGAGTATATATCCTGGTGGTCCATGTGTATTTGACCCAGCTTGTTGCTGGTGAGATCGTCACGAGTAATGTTCTTAATTTTCTTGGGTACCAGACCCTTTGGCTTCTTCGTGGCGACCTTCATCAAGTCACCGGATGCGAATTTCGTGCGGCGGAATTCAAGATCAAAACGAGGGCCCATCTCATCCAGTTCCACGCGGGGGTGTGATTCGTCACCTTTTTTGAAGTCAATCGAATATGAACGAAAGAAAACCTTGGTCTTCCATGCAGTGCAGATGATGACGTGGTCCAGCCCTTTGACATTCACACTTTGCACAATTGTACCTCGAAATGTATCAAGCAAAATGTTTTTAAGCTTCGAGAAGGCATTAACACTCTCCCACTGGTCTCCCGTAAACACAAAGCTGGGCTTGGAACCGGGCGCTTTTTTGCTCTTGCACTTGAAGGCACGAATGGATTTAAAATTCGAAAAACATAGCTCAATGACGTCCAGGATATGACCATCAAAGGTGCGGCCAAGAACGATGTTGTTTGGTCGTTTCTTGGTATGGCTTCCAACGATAAAAAGGCTGGCGTCATTCTTTTGAGTAAGAAATTCAACTTTGTTCTCGTCATCAAACACGTGAATATCGTTCTTTTTCCCCATAAACTTAGCAAAAGGCGCCTTAATCATGCGCAAATCGCGCAGCATCTCATTTACCTCCTCGCTAGTTTTATTGCCACGCATCACCAACAAGTTCTTGGTATTTTCCACGAGCTTGGGCTCCTTGGCCTTAATGGCTCGCTGCACATGGGCTTTTAGGCGCTTCGGTTTAGCCACACTAGTCACTTTGCGGCTCTGCTTAGACGCTTGCTTATTAACCTTCTTGTTGGCGCGCACGGATTGCTTGCCAGCCGTATTTTTGACGACCTTGCCACCGTGAGCCATTGCGCTTTATCTATGAAAATGGCATAGTTTTTAAAGATTATGATTGGCTCCTTTTGATTGGTGGTGAGCTCCAAGAAATTACACGAAATATTCGAAGGTTTTTTATTTGAATCGACCTATGAGTGGTTAAAGCCTTAGCGTTCTTGCGTTTTAGAATAAAAAATCAATTGATTAAGCTAAAAAAATATTCGTATCGGTTTTACCGATTTCCATCATGTGGCATTCCAACAAGCAACAAGGCAAAGTCGATGGCGAAGAATATAAGCTTTGGTCGCGGCGGCACCAGCTCCTGGGCTGACGATGACGATGAAAGCTTCCAGCTTCTTCCATTAGCCTCCAAAAATTTGCCGTAAGATGCGTCATCACCAGCCCATACTTCCAGTCTTACCTAAATATTCATAGGATGGAGATACCGGAGCTCATTGAAGAGGACGTAATTGGAAACAACGAGCAGCAGCATGATAGTACTGTTTACGCTTAAGATCTGCTTCCTCTTGCTTTTTGTTAACATAGATTTTTGAATTAGCGCTACGTCAAGGCCACAATGACCGCTACGATGACCGACGCAGCGGACATGAAAACCGTAGGGAAAGCTATGCAGAGCATCGTCAGGATTCGCGTGATAGACGTCCCAAGAACTCTGTACCGAATACTGGTCCTTGGAAGGTGGGAATTTCCCTACTTGATCTTGTGTGTGATCTGACTGACAAATTTTAGCGCAGCTTTATGTTGGCAATTTGCCGTTTCAGTCGACGGCGGATGACCTGGTCGACTTTATCGGCCAAGAGGGCATTAAGGATGTTCGCTTACCGCGTTATCACGACAATCGTCCTAGCGGATTTGCTTACGTGGAATTCTTCGAGAAAGAGCACCTCTTGCAGGCGCTTGAACTAGACGATCAGAAGTTCAATGGTCGCCATGTTAAAATGGATGTGGCACTAGACCGTGGGCGCAAGACGCATGATTATGAGCGTACTGACAATCGGGGTGAGCGCGTGCCAGACAATCGTCGGTAAGCTTCTTGAAATAATTGTTGTTGATTTTGATGAAGTATTGAATAATATCTTTTGGTGCAGTGAAAAGAACGAAAGTATACGAGAACGACAGCGTTTAACACTGCTGCCGCGCTCGACTTCGACTGAGAAGAAAGAGTTGGATGCTCAAAAGCCGAGCATTTTTGGAGAGGCCAAGCCTCGCGACGAAAATACTTACCTCGAGCGTAAGAAGGTTCTTGACCGTGAACGCAAGGCTAAGGCCAAGGAAGTAAAAGAAGCTAAAGCCAAATTTAAGGAAGAGAAAATTGCTCAAACCATTGTCAAGGAGGTCAAAAGTAAACCTGTGGCTCGCAAGGGCAGCCATGATAATAGTACTCGTGGGGGCCGTGGGCGTGGACGTGGCAGCCGTCGCCGATCTGTTGGTGGGCGTGGGCGCGGTGCTTTAGGAATGGAGAAGTTTCAGGAACGAAAGCCGGAGATTCGTCCGAAACAAATTGATCCTCCTGCGAGGATCTCAATTCCAGATGTAGCGAAGACGGCGAACGTGTTTAACGTATTAAACAACTACGACTCTGATTCGGATTAGAGCTCGTTGGCGGACGATATTAGTGACTGCTAGTTTTGTGTATGCCGGACTGCGGTAGACATTTAGCGAAGTAGCCGGCTACATAGAAGTCACTTTTAAGCGAATTTGCGCAACGTCACATCAGTGTCAATTATCGATGCGTAAGATCATAGCTTTGTGCTCGGTGTCATTCCGAAGCATCGATCATATTAGATGGTGCAATGTCTATTGTCTCCATGCAATGGCTTTACATTCTTGTTTATAGCATAAACTCCTGGTACATTTGATTGTCTGTTTCTTCGTGAAAGACATATGCTACTTGGTTCAGAAACGTTAGGAAGTGATCCGAATTCTCCATTGAAACTTGGAAGCCCACTAATACCCGACCAATATCGGCCCCGTGATTACGGTAGTGGAACAAACTGATATTCCATGTTGTCTGTAGCGCCTCTAAGAATGAGGTGAGTGCGCGTGGGTGGTCCGGAAACTCAAAGCGATACAGCCGCTCATTCTCCACACCACCACGAACTCGACCGCCAGCTAAGTGCCGCGTATGCACCTTAGCCAGCTCATTTTCTGAGAGATCTAGTACATGGTATCCTCTGCTAGATTTTGACTCGTCCTTCTGCAGTTCAAGGATAGCAGCATCTGCATGATCGGCACTTGGAGAGTGAAACGAAAGATGCACTCGAGCCTTCTCGGAATTATCATAGCGGTAGCTAAATTCTGTGATGCGAACTCCCACCGCATCAAGCCGCCGATTCAGGCTCAAAAACGCACCCGGCTTTTCATCAATTTCGATTGCAAGTAGCCTCTCGTGCGAGTCTGCACGCTCGGACACAAAGCGTAGTCGAGCAAAGTCCATGTTTGCACCAGATGTGACCGCGACAAATAGGCAGCCCGAAATTCCACGTGTCTTGGCATACTGGGTCATGCCTGCGATTGAGAGTACCCCTGCTGGTTCAAGAATCGCACGAGTGTCATTGAATCCCGCCTTGATTGCTGCGCAGATCTCATCCGTCGACACAGTCACCATCTCGTCGACATACTCGGAGCACACACGAAACGTCTCGGTTCCCACCTTTTTAACAGCTGCCCCATCCGCAAACAAACCAATGTGGTCCAATTCCACAACTTTTCCAGCTTGAAGGGATGCTGTCATCCCCGCAGCATCCGCAGCCTCAACACCAATAACTTTAACACTAGGTCGAATCTGCTTGACCCAGGCTGCAATGCCGGCAAGCATGCCGCCTCCACCGGTGCAAACAAAGATGGCATCCAAATTATCCCCAAACCCACTTGTTTGCTGCAAAATTTCCATGCCAATCGTGCCCTGCCCAGCGATGACGTAAGGATCGTCAAATGGCAAGACACTGGTAAGCTTTTCTTGCTCTACCAATCTACGAGCCTCAGCAGCTGCATCATCAAACGACTTCCCATGAAGAACGATATCGACAAACTTTCCGCCATGATGGCGCACGGCGTCCACCTTGATATCGGGAGTAGACAGAGGCATGACAATTTTCGCATAAATCCCGAGTTTGGAAGCCGAAATCGCCACGCCTTGGGCATGATTGCCAGCTGAGCAGCACACACATCCTATCGCCTTTTCCTCTTTCGACATATTAGCCATTTTGTTATAGGCTCCGCGAATCTTAAAGCTGAAAACGGGCTGAAGGTCCTCGCGCTTAAGCAACACGCGGTTCTGCAACGCACGGGAAAGGGCTGGCGCTTCCTGCAGCCGCGTCTGATCGGCAACGTCGTACACCCTCGACTCTAGTATCATGCGCCGGTAGTTAGGAGGTGACTGCATTGAAATGCGGCGCACGGATGTGCAAACGCGTACCGAAAGCACCATAGCCACAACAAAATTCTGTGTGGTCGAAATAAAATACCAGGATTCGATGACGCCGACATTTTGTGCTTTTTAGAAAAGAAGATAATAATACACCAGTGTTGCATGCTCTATGGCCTTTGTCGTCATGCTACCTATACGTGACAACTATGCTACAATTGACTACCCTGGAGAGCGGGAAAGCCTACGTTCAGATGTGAGATCAAGTGTCTAATTTGGAGCATCATATATTGTATACAAGCGTTAGCAAAGGCAAATGAAAGGATATTAGCATCGCAGCACCATTTGCTGCCCACTTAGTAAAATGCTTGCTCTTTATACGATTGCGATAAACTTATCTGCCTTTCGCTATATAACGGTCCTTGAACTTAAATTGGTAGCCTTAACTGAAATTCTCGCTTCACTTAAACGTATTAAAGTCGCGGACTTCATTCACGATCTCTAGGGCGCGGTGCAACAGAGTTCGCATCTCATCACAATTGGAGCGGCGCGCTGCGATATCACCAGTCTCTGCCAAGAGCTCCGTAAGTTTGTCCTCACGATACAACGATGACACCAACTCGTTTTGAATACATTCCTTCGAGTTTCCCACCATGAAGCACATAATGGCCTTAGGCACCAAGTCCAAAAAGTTTTTTCGCACAATGTCAAAATAGGAAGCAAGCAGACTTTTGATAATCTCCGTCTCAATACGTTCCCGATCAGTAGGGTCATCGCCTTGTCGCATGCTTACGGGCACCTGTGGAAGTTTGACCACCGCAACTTTTGAGCTAGCGGGTACATCAAGACCAGATTTCTTGCGGCTACCACCGAAAAACGACATCAAAGCGTTGCCTTCATGCTTATCCTCTGCTGTTCCACTGTGGATCGTAGAAACCGCGCTTTGCTTTGGTACCTGTCCTACATGTCGAGAGTCGTGGATGTTACTGGGTGCTCCGGCCGACACCATAGTCTCGCGCTGCATTTTCTCCATCAGCTGAGCTACTGCTCGGCTACCTCCAATAAAATCTGGGTGATTCGTGTTTACATAAGCCAGCTCAATCCTTATGAGGTTTTGAATCATGGCTTGCGTCGGAATCAACGAAGCACGCAGCAACCCATTCACAACTTCCATGACACGATTGCGCAGCTCAGGGAAGCGCGTCAGTTCAATCGTTTCGCACTGCGACGTCACGCGCTGCAGCTCATCAAACACGAGATCAACGCATTGCAGTCCAGGCTGCTCCAAGCGGCCAATCTGACGCTTTGCAAGCAATTCAAACGAAACTTCCGGAACAAAAAGCGATTGGCGCGGACCGTTAGCATTGCGAATTGTAGTGCGAATGTCTTCATCGCTAAGTCCGTCAAATGGATTGACCTCGCGTAGAGATTTCGAGAAAATTTCATTGAAAATGTAATTAATACGTGCGCCACCATAGAGCTCGTCCATGTCAACCAATTGATGATTGCGCCCGTCCAGTGAGTTCATAAAGTTGCTCGAAAAATGCGATAGTAGATTTAGTAAGCATCCACCCATTTCAGTTGGCGTCATCGCTTCTGTGGGGGACCCCATTTCTTCAAGATCCTTGTCAAGATCGGAAATCATGCTGCTAATCTTGGACTTTATATCTGGTAAGCAGTCGCGAATGTGGTGCATTAGTATCGTATTAAGCGTCTTGGACAAGTACTGCGTCCCCATCTTTAAGGCGACGGGTCGATAAGCAGGGTGAGTTTTAAAAAATTTTTGCTCCTTGACTAGCGAATCGCGAATAGAAAGCTGCGAGTTTATGTCTGCCTGGCTGCGATTAATAACGCCCACGTATCCCTTTTTAAGTGGAATGACGCGTCCCTGTAGCATGTCCATGGCGTCGGTGCCATCGTCCATTAGGTCCAACTTAGTGAGGACGCCAATGGTACGCTTTCCTTCCGGGTCAATCTCGCGCGCCATCTTTAGTGCATCGCTATTCGCCAAATCTGTATTTGCCGAGGTGACTGCAAGGATCAAAGAGTTAGGGTTAGTGATGAACTCAGAGCACATGTCTCGAATCTGCTCTTCGATATTTATGGGCTGGTCTCCGACGGGCACCTTGGTAATACCCGGAAGGTCCACGAGTGTGAGATTTAACACATGGTGCGAGTAAATTTTAAGATTAATTGTCTCGTTGCTGATCCCTTTATTTTTGCCGGTGATGCGATCGGTCTCTTTCTCGATCTCGCGTCTGATCTCGTTAAAGTCAACGAATTTTTGGCCAGGTAGGTGAAGGAACTCGCCCCATTCTTCAGCGGTATCATTTTCCATTTCCACAGATATACTTGATCGATTGTACAGCTGCAGGATGAGAGGGCGACGCGTAACGATGCCCGAGCCGCGCGGCAAAAAGTCCTTGCCAACAATATTCTCGAGCACAGACGATTTTCCGCTGCTCTGGCTTCCAATGACCACAATTTGCGGCAGATTAATAGGCGACTGGCCGATGGCGCTAAACACGTCTTGTAATTTATTGATAACGGGAATGAGCTGGTCCATGGCGACAACTGTGCTTGTTCTTGTCTTGGGAAAATGCGGCAATTCGGATGCAAAAACTGATTTATGTGAAAAACCTCAGGAGATTATCATAATTGTACCAAGGTCTGTAGACTAAAACTAAAGTATGAACGTCTCGCAATTGCGCGATCTTCATTTGCTGCACGCACATCCCGACACACTACGCTGTGCATATACTCGATGCATTCCTTGCTGCTACAAAATTGTGCTGTACGGTGATAGAGGATTACTACCAAACGTGAGGCCAGAGATGTGCCCGCGCATGACATCACTGGTTAAAGCTGCCACTGCCACTGGCCTGGACGTGACGGTGGCAATATCGGGTAAAAATGATCAGCATTTCATTGGTCTATACAATGCAGATCAAGTAAAAAGTATTTTGACCGTGGGCGATGGAAACTTTTCATATTCACTGGCGCTGGCACGGTCGCTAGGTCCCGAATCAGGCGTGCGGCTTGTGTTTTCGTCACACGAAAGCAAGAAGACGGTGCTGGAAACATATCCAGATTGCAATTACATTTTAAACGAGCTTAGTGCAATAAAAAATGTGCGGGTACTATATGAGGTGGATGCGACCGATGCAGAGCAGATGAAGACGCTCGGCAAATTCGATCGCGTCATTTGGAATTTTCCGTGTGTCCGAGCGCCAGGTGGAATGGACGGACAGAACCGTGAGATGGAGGCGAATAAAAAACTGTTGAATGACTTTTTTGCCCATGTGTCACAGATGCTGACGCCTACGGGCGAAGTGCACGTGACACATAAGACTAAGATGCCGTTCGGTCAGTGGGGCATCGAAAAGATTGCGAAGACCAACAAGCTCCGTCACGAGCAGTCCATCGTATTTGACCGCTGCTTGTATCCGGGATATGCTAACAAAAAAGTTCTTTCCAAGGAATCGTTTCCAATTTGGGACTCGCTGACTTTTATATTCCTGCCCGAAGACCGCGCACTGGGCGACGCCTCTCGACTTCGAGAAGGAGACAAAGAAAATTACGTCGTACCAATCACCAAGGACATCCTTACAAAGCTATACGTGCTATTGACGCCAAATCTAGACGATATGCTGGGTTTAAAAAAGAAGAAAAAGGGGAAAAAGGGCACAAACTGTAGCAATGAGATCATGTCCAAGTACAAAAGAGGAAGCGAACATTGTCAAAATGGACTTCGCCTAAACAAGGGCAATGGAAACAAGCGGATGCAAGCTTCGCATGGTGAACTGAAGCGAGGCAGACGCAAAATAAGCCGCAGGTCGTGACAATGTACAACGTTAATAGCGCGAACGTAATAGCGCGAACGTACTGTTGCTGCCCCCAATTTATAAATAGTACTCAAAGCGGCCTTACTAAAAATTATGCTATCTTCGCTTCTATTTATTTAACAGGATCCGAACAGCTTTTGTATGTGCGATACCTCGCCTGGATTTTGGTGGCCGCTCGTTCTAGCGTATGCACTCCGATCAACACGAAGAGCCTATCATTGCTTAGAATTTTAAGGTCTGCGCTCGGCGCTGTTATTACAATTGGCACCTCCACTTGAGCCGATCCCACTGTTTGGCTTGACATGCGGTATATGCAGACACAGATGCCTGAATATGATGATGTGGCGAGTGCATGGAAGACTTCTGCGTACGTGTGACCCTCCTGCGTGCACAAATGCTTTAGCAACCGAATCGACAAAACTCGTGCAAAGACTCACTCTAAGCGCATACGGAATTGACAGCATGTGAATAACACCAGTACACCGAGGGCCCCCAACTAGCTGCCTGACAATTTTATAGATTGATGGGTTAAAATACGTTTGCACAACCATATTTTCGCAGAGCTGGGGGTGCAGGATCCGTCCTGACATGTAAAGAGGAAGATCAAAAATACATTTTTCATACTTCTGCTCCGGTGCGTCGTGCTGTAGAATACTATCCCACAGCGTAAGCATGTCCATACTCGTAATATCTGTACAAGTCCCAACATTTGCATAACCGCTACCATTCAGCGCGGTCTGATGCTTGTTTGACTGGAAAGGCGTGCCCATAAATTTTGAATTAGCTTCATCGGCAAGTTCAGTGACTGTAAAGGTTTTCTTTAGGTTCATCTTAAGCTCAACCAGCATAGTTGAGAAAATAGCCTCCGCATCAGCAACGCCGGATTCCAATTCAGCATTTGAGGCTAATTCAGATAATTCGGAGGTTTCCACACGCTTCCCAAGAACTACAACTGCAAATGCAGCCTTCGCACCCGCTCGCTGCAAATCCGTATAAACTAAGGGGCTTCCACGCACGTAATACTGAATCGGAAAAACTTTGTTATCGACAATTATGAAATTGGACACCAATGAAATACACAACTTACCACACTGTCAAAAGCGGAAATACATCTTATAATAATATCTGACGGTTCCGCGCTGTCCAAAATTGTAATTGGCGGATGAACTGCTGCATATGGGCTACGAAGTGGAAGAATAAGCCATTGCAGGCTTTCCAATGACAACTCGCCCAAAAAGCTGCAAACTAAAATATGGTTTGGGTGCAACAAAACGTTGAGTGGGGGTGGCTGAAGCGAATCCCAAGCTTTTTCACTTCGACCACTAAGCATCTTCGCTTGAACCTGAGAGCTTTCATAAGGATTGCCACTCATTATTGTCTGCTTGTAAGCCTCTAGTTTGAGAACAATACTTTTGAGGGAACAATCCTGATTTGAGAGATAAGTGTTAATACCATCAGAGTGCATTGTTTTACAAATGCAATCGTAAAAGTCGCACCAGGTATAGTGACACGGCTCCTGGCGATGCCAGCTACAAACATAACAATTAGTATATAGGAGCCTAGATTAATGATAACACGTCGCACCGGGTAGCGGTATTTCGTCATATCAGAATTGGGGGTCATCTGAGCAATAAATGGCGTTAAGCCATGGAACTCATTGCTCGAACTATCGTTGCCATCGTGATCGACAGAAAATATAGGCTTTAATACATCTTTTTTCTGAAACATAAAGCTAGAAATTCTGAATGATTCTTCCACACTGACTGTCTCTTGACAAATGTTGCAATTAAATACTTGATCATAGTCATCAGCGATGCAGTAACACTTAATCCACTCTGTCATAAGCAAACTTTTACCAGGATTTAACAATACTCGTGACTCAACTGTGTAAGAGTTTGGCTTATCATCGAAATACATAATTTCCACACCGATAAGAAGCACACTGCCTGAAGTTTCTTGAAAAATGCGCGTAGCAGCCTCAGAAAACGAAAACCCAGAAAATCTCTAATGTAAACAAAACGACCAAAACATATTAGGTTGTATAAGCTTTACAAGACGTATTCGTTCGCACTTTTGACAAGTTAAACAAGTAGATTTCTTTGGCTGCACCCGCATAGTATTCTTTTATCCAGTTACGCGTAGAATGCGAACTATTGTCAGCAGCGGTTGAGGTATCTAGGCCAGTCAATTCATTTTTGTCAATTGCAGCAGGCAATGCAGTGGCAAGATCATTAATAAATTTGCTACTGTCAACAGAAAGACTTGAAGCTAAATTTGACAGCATAGTGGATATGCCGTTAGAGACAGCATTCTGAGCTAGTGCACCCATCTTGATGACATTTTCACAAATAATGTCATCCGCGTGCACGCCAGCAGCTAGCATGTGGCGAGCACTTTCAGCTCGTAAAACCATTACTAAAAATCGCACAGAAGATCTACAGTCGAATTAATGTACATGCAAAGATAAATTGACATGAGATGCACCACCTTACCCCACAAAGCGCTTGACAGCAAGCACACGCATAATATTCATCGCATCTTCTGCCCCAGCATCACCTGTGAGCTTGTTTGGAAACACAAAGACAGCTCTAGCATGTTGAGCTAAAGACCGGTCCAGATCTTCGGCGCGAGTAGCATCGCCAGCAATATACGTTACTCGGGAGGCGAAGATGGGGTCAGCCTTTAGCTTAAAAATTAGTGACTTTGTAAAGTTGGCCTTAAGCTCACCTAATATGACGGCTTCAAGTTGCTGTGTATTGATATTGCTCAAGTGATCCGCGTGAAATAATTCTCGAAGTATAGCTGAAAGCTGAGCGAACGAAGGGTTGCCAATAATAAGGACAAACTCTGATTCAGGCTTTGGGGTAAATGGTGAGTTCCCGATCTGACGTAACTTATACAAGCCGATGATATTCTCAATTTCCAAAGAGAACAAAATGATGCCCATAGCGATAAACATAATTGCCAAAAGCCGGCTTGGCACGGTTTGTGGTGCGTTGTCACCGTAGCCGACTGTACCCAGTGTCTACGAAAGAGATGCACCAGAGTTAGTAAAACTTTTACACAAATGACTTGAACGAGTTCGTACCACCACAGTAAAATAGAAAGCAAACATGACAGACCAAGTAGAGTTGGAGCACTCAGAAGATTCCTGTCTCGTGACAGAACCATCAGTGCAGCTGTAGAGATGAGCAAAACCGTTGTCGACAAAGAATGGCATTTCGCCGAGTGTCTCAAAAAAAAACATGATAGACGCGCCGACCATGATCATTAGCAAAATTTTAATGCCAAGCCGGACCATCATCCAGCCCTTCGTTGACCGTGGCACATGTTTTTCCATTTCTATATAGCTTCTTAGAATAAAAGCTGGCCGCATGACTGAAAAGTCCAAGTACGTCCGCGTTTGCACTCCGCCAATTACTTTCACTGAGCCAAATCCAACACCAAAGTTTGACGCTAGGCAAAGCAGCTCCAGTACTGTGAGGGGAGAAAAGCAAAACAGGACTTTGTATCGCGATGCCAGGAATCGCACTACGTCATCCACGACGGAGATGGCATAGAGCCCCAACACTGTGTAGTAAGACCACTCAGTCACATCATAAGAATTCAGTCTAGACATGGTAAGTCCTAGGATGCCGAAAGACACGAGTATTTGAACAGGGCGGTTCTACATTCGAATGCTATATATTAAACTCTGCCATAACATTATTGCAGACCATGATTCCTTACAATAATAGCAGCTGTGCCAGACGTGCGGGCCCATCGACGGGATTTTAGTGAGAAGCCGAGCTCGCCTTTGCGCAGCGATTTGCGCTGGCGGCGGGAAGCGAATGTCCATAATAGCGAGAAAACCACCAACCCAGCCAGCAGGTAGACAGTATGAATCACCTGCTCCTGCGTATGAGCCCAATGAGCAACACAGCGTGGTGTAGTAATGCTATAGCTGGTCTCCTGGTCTTGGTTAACACAGATCATAGGGGGGCATTCGCATGTGGTAAAAGTTAATTGCAGATGGAAAGGCTTTCGGTGCAATAATTTTTTTACATTATCAATTTTGAATCTGTTCTGCACTACAGATTTCCTCGAGATCCACAAATTTTAGATATGTAATTACATTCAGGAGAAATGATTTTAATATACCCCAAATATATGAAATAGATCAAAAATGGATGTGGCGTTGAGACAGGTCAAGTGGCGAACACTTGAGGGTCCGCACTTGGTTTAAAGTCGCCATGATCGTGTCATTAGCTATCTCGTCGTACGACTTCTACAAGCCCAAGGACATGATGGCTAGTATACTTTTATTCGACGAGGGTTCAACGACCTTGTTTGATATAAAACAGAATTGATTGGGGCCATCAATTTGAGGAAATAAAAATGAGCTCTCCCGATGGAAAGAGGGAAGCACAACCACAGCCACCGGTCATTTTATGCTATATTGCAGTATTTACAAGATAATGATGCATTTGGGTGATTTTACTGTTTACAAAATTATTCGTGCACTGTCTCAACATTCTATGTCACAAACTTAACAGAAATGGCGCCATCGGATGTCAAGCTTTTTGCAAAAGATAAGAGACAGAGACATTTTGCACAGTCAATTTCTTCTAATGAAGCAACATCGCTGGCTATTGGTATGCGATCGTTGGGTCCTGACGCTTCTCCCGAACAGCTCTAATCGTTCTTGTTATTCCGTCAAGCAACTAATTGCGACCACGTTGAAGCGCAAACGCTGAAGTGGTTCTCTCCGAAATTTTCCTACCATGCATTTGGCACTGATGAAATGATTGATGGCTACGAAGACCTCAAGATAAATTTGACCTACAACGGATTTGACTTCTGTGCACTACTGAATATCACCTATAAAGACAAGTTGGACACGTGAGATCTCGTCTGAATTGCATGTATAAGGCAGAAAAGGCTGATTGTGTGATGATGTGTGGATGAAGGGCCGAGGATGTTGAAGCAAAGCTGATGTCATCGCTGCCAGAGGGCTTTGTCCGAGACAAAAATGCGTTTGTCAGTGCGCTGCGGAAGACATTGGCCGACTACACAGGGCCCCCGGGGAAGTGTGTCGAGACGTATAAATTTATATCACCAGCAATAGATGGTAAACATTCAACAACTCGCTCTTTTCAAATAAATGAATGCAAGCTGGAAGATAATGAGCACGCACAGAAACTTCTTGCAAATCTGCAGACACTGTCGCTGTGGTTTATTGAAGGTATTCTGCCAAGCTTCCCATCCGGGTAGTCGACAATTACTTATTAAAGAATGGCCAACAGGAGCCGATACTATCGATGTAACAGATCCGCGATGGCTGATGTATTTGACCTACGAGCAGACAGATGGCGGCAAGGTTTTCAACCCCGTTGGTTATGTCACTGTCTTTAAATTCTTCAATCCAATAGGGCGGAAAGCCGCATACTGTAACGCAGACCAGAACGAGACTCATCGCATTTGCCAAGCCTTAATCTTTCCAACGTACCAGCGACAAGGTCAGCAAATTTTTGCGCCAGCACGTTAAATCTTTTAGTTTCTAGTGTGATTTTACAGGTCACGCTGAGCGACTGGTGCACTGTATACATGCGCGAGCTGCGGCGAATCCACGAGTGTACGAACTTACGGTTGAGGATCCAGTCCCAGCGTTTGCTAGTGTACGCAATGCATGTGAGTTCTGATTGCTGAATGCTTACCATTATTATATAACCTATTTTAGCTTCGCGATTTGGTGAACCTGAAGAGTTGCGTTGAAAACAATTTCTTTTCTTTGTCACCAGAATTGAGTGTGAATGCTTGCGGACCTGGTGTTGGCACCAAAGCACTGACAATTAATGACATTCACGCTGTGCAGAAAACGCTTAAAATAACGCAAACACAGGTGCAAATCTGCTACGAGGCGCGCAAATTTTCATTTTTAAACAAACACGACGAAATAGAGCGAAAAAAGTTTCGACTTGAGGTGAAAAAGCGACTGTTTCGGCAGCATGCGGAGGAACTTGACGTTTTGGTCACTGCCGACCAACGCAAAGCCTTTCTCGGAGCCTTGTACGAAGAACACGAGGTTCATTATCGTTATATGGCGTCAAAAATCGCTCAATTTATTAGTAGCCAATCGTAGTGCAGTAATTTTGCATCCATTAGCCAATAAATTAAAAAAATGCAGGTATAAAACCGGCACTCCAGCTAATTTGTGCATCAGAAACTATGAGCGGCAGTCTGGACCCGACGGCGCAGTACGAATTGATTGAGCGTGTAGGGGGTGGAGCCTTTGGAGAGGTCTACAAGGGGGTTGATACGCATACAGATGAGGTTGTTGCCATTAAAATTATTGACCTTGAGTCCGCGGCTGACGAAATCGACGACGTGCAGCAGGTGCTGTCGAACTTTCGTCATACAAAGATTGTTGTTCTGACTGTGAAAGCTAATGCTAACTTTTTAAGGAAATTTACGTGCTTTCCCAATGCTCGTGTGACCAGCTTACGACGTATTCGGGCTCGTTTATTGCGGGAACAAAGCTTTGGTTAATGTAACACTGGCCCAATTTGTGTTGATCATGGTATTCATGTCGCGTATGACTACAAATTATAGGATTATAATGGAGTATCTGTCGGGTGGCTCAGTACTTGATATTATGCGTAAAGGACCGCTAAACGAGGCATTTATTGCCATTATTCTGCGCGAGCTTCTGAAGGGATTGGAATATTTACACTCCGAGAATAAAATTCACCGCGATGTAAAGGCTGCAAATGTACTGCTGAGTGGAAATGGTCACGTGAAGCTGGCAGACTTCGGAGTCACTGGACAAATTACAGAGACGATGACGAAGCGCAATACAGCAGTAGGAACTCCATTTTGGATGGCTCCTGAAGTCATTCAAGAGTATGGGTATGATTGTAAGGCAGACATTTGGTCACTAGGTATCACAGCGATTGAAATGGCTAAGGGATCCCCTCCGCTTTCCGAGTACGTGCGTTTTTGCTTGGACCCTGCGCATCTCACTGACGTGTTCGCTTATATGGCAACCAAACAGTATACATCCAATGAAAGTGCTTTTTATGATTCCGACATTGGGCCCGCCTGTTTTAGACGGGAATTTCTCTCCTCAATTTATTGATTTTGCATCGCGTTGCCTTCAAAAGGCTCCACAAGACAGACCAACAGCATCTGAATTATTGTTGCACCCATTTATCCGCTCTGCCGCGCATGTAACGCATCTCACGGAGCTATTGGATCGAAACCAATTGGATGATCAGCACTTAAACCGAGAGGAAGATGGAAGAACCCAGAGCAAAATTAGATTTTACAATAATGGCGATGCCGACGACGGATTCGGTCACTTGGACAATAGCTATCTTCCTTCTCTCTGCGTTAATTGCGATGATAATCTGCCTATGTATGGCCAAAGTAATAAAGGCAAGTGTCATGCTCGGAGCACTTCGATTGGAAGCGGGTGGGATTTCAATACCGTTCGACTTTCGTCTACCGCTCTCCAGCATGAGGCAAAGGCACAATCACAAGCTGTTGCAGCGGCCCTTACAAAAATTACTCACCTCGATCGTACTTCTTCTGAAGTGTTCAAAAACGTTAACAAACATTCTGCCGCCCTTCATTTAGGCCCAAATATAATTGAAAAAGCATCTTTTGAAGCAAAATCGACGTCGGCAGTGGCAGCATCGCGCAACTTGATGGAAAATGACGATCGAAGCGATGAAAGTGATGACACGTTTAGCATTGTTGTCAAACCTGCGATCAGCGACGTATTGGAACGTGTAATGAATACATCAAAAATAGAATTGATGTCTACAACACATTATGACGCTATTCAAGCTGCAGCCGAGGTGCAGGAAGATCTTCTTTTTGAGCTATTACATGTTTTTGACAATATAAGTCAACAAAAAGGCCTTCTTCGGCAAGTGCTATGTTGCCTGGCTGACTACACGCATGCTTCAATATCTACGAAGTACATGTAGCAGAAACTATTATAGTGGAACAATAAAAGCTTATTTAGTCAAGTTGGGGAGGTTTAATCAAATAAAACAGGTTCTGTACAATGAATATATTTTTAAACTCACTAAATGAAATATTGGTATATAGTGACCTGCATTATGGGCTTTTACTTCCAGACACCTGACGTGGATATAGGCGTTGTCCGCGACGATGATAATTGCCGTGTTGATCCTAGCAAGCTTCTGCGTTTGCTGCCCGGTAAACTTTGATCTGTGCAGAATTCATTGCTCGACCGTGCTTCGGATGTCTTGCTTAAGACAGTACGAGCCTTTAAAGCACGGCTGCCGCCTGCACTCAAAGCGATCACTGTACTTGTACTATCTTTGTCTTGTTGATAAGCGCTAGAGGAACTTGCACTTTTGGATTTCTTCATCGGAGGCGACGACAGCGGGAGTCGCGGAATGAGCGAGGAAGTGCTTCGTCGCCTAATTTCGGTCAGCTGTTGTCGAAGCTTTTTAATTTCTTCTTCGCGCTCGCAAAGCAATTGTTGATGCGCTTCTTTCTGCAACGAGGACACGCGATTCTTAGCGCTTTGCTGTCGTAGTGAGCGCTGAACTGCTTCACGCTGTTCCAGCTCTCTTTTCTTATGATCGCGCTCGGCTTTCAGCTGAGCACTTAAATCATCCACTAACATTTTTAAAGAATCGTTTTGAATCTTCAAGCTTTCATTTTGTGTCTCCCACAACTTAAGCCGGGTCTGCAGCGTTGCCGATTGTTTTTCCGACTGATTCTTCTGGTCCCGCTTCTGTACAAGAGGAGGCATCGGAACCATGACGTGAGAACAAATGCCTCCTCGAATAAATAGAAGACCGATAACGACTTACCATAGCGACCACTGACTGTTGCGACTGCATATACTTCCTCTTAGAAATTTGCATCTGCTGCTTCAACGACTGAAGCTCAGCAAAAGCCTTTTTGGCGGAAAGTATATCTTTCTTATTTTTCACAATCTGGTTCCTGCCAACCACAATATTGCGCACACGCTCCGCCAGTTGAAGGGATCGGAAGGTTTCACTTGCACTTTCGACTGCTGGACCAACGTTCACTATCATCACTGTCTTACACGATGAGTTGAGGACGTCTTGAAGCAAGTAAGTAAGTTTCGAATTACGATATGGAACGTGCGCCATCTTCTTGTCCAAGGCTTCCATTACATCAGCCAGAGCCGAGAGAGACTTATTGATGTGAGCAGCTTCTTTAAGCATGTCTCCGCTAACGTTGCTCTTTTTAACCCTCTCTGAGCCAGCCAGGTCCACAAGATACAGTTTACCGCATCCTTCCTCTTCAAACTCGACCTCGGCTGGATCGTTAACACCATCCTCGGGTTCTGACCGGCGTTTCAAGATTTGCACAATCACAATGCTGTGCGATCGACTACTGTGTGCATTCGAGTTTGTTTTTCCTGTAACGCGATTGCTCTGCGCGTTTCGCAGCACATCAATCGTTTGCTGAGGAGAAGACACAGTGGCCATGGTTAGATCAGGCACGCAAATGTCTCCAGTCAACGAATCATGTCGAATCTCTAAGCCCTTCAAATTGTTGGTATTGATCAAGTCACGCAAGGAATCATTATAAATTTCTAGCACGCCCACTTGTATGTGATAGACAGATAACTCAGAAGTTCCATGTAGGCCGTTCATCTCATCGTCTTCCGAACTATTCCTCTCCGACTCAGGGGTATATATAGATCCACGCAATTGAGCCGATTGGAAGACATGGTTAATGATCCTGTAATTGAGACCGGGGTCGCTAGAAGTACCCTCCATGGTGTAAGTTTTACCCGAGCCAGTCTGTCCATACGCAAATATGCATGCCTTAAAACCATCCATGACGGACTGCGCAATGGGCTCCATTTCACGAAACACATCATTTTGAGTCTCTTCTGGACCTAATATGCGATCAAAAGTAAACACTTTCCATGAACTGGTACTTACTAGAGCCTCCATTTTATTATCGCTGCCAATTGAGCCATCAGACAAGCGATCCGGTCGGATGTCCATTGCCGCCAAATCTGCCTGATTTATCACATTTACTGCCAGCTTTAAACCCCAAGACTTCTTTATTTCATCGTTTATGACCGGTCGCACTCGACAAAACACTTGAATGTTACCGCAAACTGTCTGCAGACGCGAAAGTAACGAGGCGTTTCGCGTTCGTTCGGCCAGATATTTACGCGCAAGCTGTTCTGGTGTAAAGTTTACTTGCAGGATGTCAGCAGATACCCGCTTCGCTGTAACAACACTTGACAAGCCCTCTTGGTTTCGAAGCCGCTTGTTTTCTGCTGAAAGAGAGTTTAAAGAATTCCGCAGGGTCTGAAGCTCAATTATCAGCCGCTTCGATTCGGCCGCTTCCTTCTCAAATCCAGGCGACACAGTCGAAACAGCTAACAATGCTAATTTACCCTCCAGCTCAGAATTTAATTTTTTTGCTACGTCTAGCTGCTTCTGCAAATTTAAATTCAAGGTATTCAGCTCTTCCACTTTTTTGCGAGTCTGCGATATCTCGCCCATATCAACGCATAGCTTTTGTTCAAGCTCCATTCGCTCCTCTTTACTATCCTCTAAACTTCTTGCCAAGCTCTCGACTTGTTCTTTCCACTCGTCTACAGCTTCGCTCTCGCGTTCAAAAGAGGCCTTTAGTTGACGCTCATTTTCGGATAAATCATCGTAGTGTGACTTGAGAAGGTCAAGCTCGTCTTTCAAACGAGCTATGTCCGTATCCTTTTCTTCCAACTGACTTCGCATTTTTTCCCGTTCGTTCGTGAACGCAATGCCTCCGTCATTCGCTGTGGCCATCTCGGACTGAAGCTTAAATAACGCAAGTTGCAAGTTTTCAATGTTTTCATCACGAGTTCGGATCTCTTGCGACTTGGCAATCAATTCCTCTGTCATTTCAGTCATTTCTGTTTCCATCGCTTCCAGATGAGCAAGACTCTCACGAAGTTGCTGAGCCTTGGCTTCTGCTGCTGCACGGGCCTCCGTCTCATCCTGAACGCTAAGCGAAAGTGCCTCAATTTCTTCTCGAAGTGACTCAATGAGCACCTCTCTATTGATCTCATCACGCTCATTCACTGTCGTCTGATGCACTGTGTTTGAATGGAAACTCGAGTCCAAGCCGTCTTCATCGTCCTCTGACTGGCTGCGGGTCGTGGCCATGCTGTCGTTACCCGAGAGCGTCTCGGAAGCTGTCGTGGCATCCTCAACTTTTTGCTGCACCGCAAAAAGCTCCGACTTTAGGTCCATAATTTCCGTACGGAAGCGCTCCGTAGCTAACTCATGTTCGTGTTGGAGCTCCTCCTGATCGCTTAACAAAAATACTTTTTCCTCCATCTCGCGCTCCACCTTGTGACGCAAATCGGACTCGGTCGCCTGCAGCACACGCACTTGCGTCTCCAAATCGTCCTGCTGCTGCTCCATTTTTCGCAGCGCCTGCACAGCCGTCTGTAGTTCAGCACGCGTGGCTTGAAGTTCATCTTCAAACTGACGCGTTTGGTCCAGTACCTCCTCCAACTTCGTACGCGAAAGCTGCAAGTCGCGCTCCAAATACTGATTTTTACTGAGTAGTTGAATGTTGCGTTTCTCCACCCGAAACAATTCCTGCTCCAGCTCCAATTCCAGCTCGTGGCTGGACTGAGTATACTCGTCAAATTCGTCTTGCATCCGCTTAAGCTCCTGCTTCTTCGTTCGAAGCTCTTTGCGCAGTGAAATGATGCTTTCTTCATCCTCAGAACTGCTTTCCATCGCGGTGACGATTAATGACAGTGTTCACGGCAGACCTCAGGAATTGGTCGAGAGGAGGGGAAGAAGGAAATGCTGCGTTTCGAGCCGCAAAAATTTCGCTTAGATGCGATCAGAGAAACCGGTTACTTTAATGAATCAGATCCGGTAACTGCTTGACCAGTCCTGTAACCAGGTTGACGATCTTTTTCAGATATACAATTGCTGCGGGAAACAGATTCCTACAAGACGTAAATGATGAGGTCCATTATGCTCATTGCTGCGCTTGCAAGGACATCGTTGGCGAGCACCGGGCCGTACGATGGATGGGCTCCTCATCGCTACTGCAATTCCATGGACGGTATTGAAGCCACGCGCATTCCTCAGCTCACCTCCCAGCAGGTCAAACGTGTAGAATCATTGGAGCAGGTGCAGATTATTGCGCGCCACGGTGCGCGAGTACCTTACGCCAAACTCTTCTGCTGGGACTCAAACATACACAACCCCATGGGTGCCCAGTGGAACTGCACCACCACGTCCGTTTCGGTATGCAATATTGCCATTGCATCAAACAAATGGTTTACTTTACTGATTGGATAACTACATCAAGCAGTCTCATGACATCAATCTGAACGAGAACACAGCGGGGTTTGGACGCTTGTACCGCAAGTCATATATGAAAGGACACAACATCCTCAACGGTGATTGTATCGTTGGCGGACTGCTCCCGCTTGGACGTCTGCAACATAAGTCTAATGGAGAGTGCGTCCATCTCAATACTGCATAAACCATGGTAATTTGCGATTTATTGTTTTGTTTCTACAACAGATTTCTCTGTGACTCGTACGTGGGTGACGGCCCGCTCAAACTCTTCCCTACTGCCAACTTATCGGTAGGTCTTCCACAATTTGTCAGTATGTAAACTTATGCTTGTAAGATTTTCGTCGTTGCCACAGCACCTAGAGCTCAGCAAGATTTACCTTCGTAGCGATGACCAAGAACGAACACTTGGATCGGGTCAAGCTCTGATCGACGGCCTTTTTCCAGTTGACAGTACTCGGTCCTTTGAGATGCAGCGAATGCTATCATGGGACGTGTCGGATATTGCAATGGACTACATCAGCCCTAACGAAAATATTTGCCCATATATTGGCCACATCAGTGAGCTATCGAGCAAATCGGTGGAGATGGAGAAGCACCTCCAAGACACTGCTACCGTTAAGATTGACAAACATTTTAGTAACATCGTTGGTGAATTTTCCTGGAGCACTGTGCTAGAATGCTTAAGTACGGCCCGATGCAATAATCTGGAGTTGCCATCGGGTATTGACGAGGAAACATTTGCCAAGACATATCATGAGGTGGAGGTGCGACAGGGATATTATTTATTATACAACAATTCGTGGTACGCCAAGCTTGCCATGCAGCCGCTGGCCCACGACATGATTCGTCGGCTTGATGATGCGCTAACCGGAAACCCAGACGCGTTCAAGCTTTCTGTAACAATGGGTACATGCAGTCACAAAACATAGCCATAGTCAATAAGCTTGTCATTAAATATCCGCCAGCTAATTCTTATGCTTCGTATGCCTGCAGCCCACGACTCAACCATTATGCCACTCTTGGCTGCATCACTGAAAGAAAATTGGGACCGTCTCTGGACACCGTACGCAGGCATGTTGGTAATTGAAATGTACAAGATGAAGAGTGGCTCACACGCAGTTCGAATGATCTTCCATGGAGAAGTTCAACAAATTCCTGAATGTGACGATAGTGCGTCTTATTTATGCTTCTCATTTATTTATTCTGTTCACAAAATATTTATAGCATTCAATTACCGTTTGTTGCTGCAGCGTTGTGCGACATCGCAGAATTTTTCGAAGCCTTCGCATTTGCGCGCAATCCACGCACCGAGCTTGACTGCCAATTGCCAAAGAAGAAGGATAAAAGCAGAATTTATTCGTCAAACCTGATAATTACGATGTCAGGCGATGATGCTGGGGCTGGGGCCTCTTACTACGTCGGAGGGTACTTGCTGCTGGGACTGGTTGGCGGTTCCGCGTTGCTCGCATTACGTGCAAAGGCTCGAAGCTATCAACAGCGTGGTGACGGTGAATTTGCTTCTCTGATTACTTAATTTGGACAGGAGGCTTTTCTATTCTTAAGTGATTGAAGCTTCACATACTCCTCATATGAACGTGCGCAGCTATTTGGTTATTGAGAGATTGTTCATCGAGTGGCACGGGTCCATCGTATCTTATAAAAAACCTTGATTATCTTGAATACAATGACGCAAAATGTTCGCCATTTGTAACGTTAAGCTGTCCCTTAATATCATTTTCTTACGTCACAACTTGCATTTAAAGCATATGATCAGCTCTGATTCCTAGGTTTGCCTCTTTCTTACAAGTCTTTAAATATTGCTTCAGGATGGCTACATCTGACGATATACTGCACTATGGGTTTGTTTGAATGTCTTTTTCTTTTTACCGCTTTTTTCTTTTTTTTATGTTTTGGAACAACAAAACACAAACAGGATGGGACCAGCCAAAACACGCAGTATCGCGCAAAGCTGTGGCTACTCCTATAACACAATTCCTTCTCCCGCGTGATAACGATGCTTCTCAAGTGCCCCTGCTGGAGGGTTGGGACTGAGGTACCAGTCAGCACACCCGTCGCCTTGCGTACGTGGCGTAGCGGGAAATGCTAGAATTTAGAATTTCCTAATTCCCAATTTTTTTGGTAGCCATGGTGTCTGGCAATCTGGCATACCCAAGCCAGCAACAGGGCCCTGGAAACGAACCATCCCAGTAGCGGTGCTTCTCAATCCGGACATCTAGGATCAACGAATGCGTCCGAGATAGTGGTGGCTGTGGGTCCCGAGGAGCTGCGCCGTTGGAGGTCATGGTAGTCTCAGACAAACATCATTAACGAAAATTTACCACTCAAGGCCTGAGGCCAAATAAAGCTGTACGCCGAAGTGGAGTGAGTGGTGTCTAAACAAAGAACAGATGTTTGTAGATTCCTAGATATCACTCATCCGCATTTCCCATTCATTACATGTTTTCCGGTTACATTTTTCCCATATCAACACTACCGAGCTACCGATCACGACGTCCAGAATGTAACGGGGCACTGCGACTTGTACTGTTTCAGTACAAGTCCACTTCACACTGCTTCAGATGTGAGTGGTGCCTCTCGTTAGGTGACGTACACTGTACGTATAGAGGAAGACTTCTCTTAAGGCAAGTTAGCTTAAGAGTGTAAAATGAAAACTGTATTAATATAGTTAAGTGTCTTGTTAATCTATCTTTGTAAATGTTGTCTTAACTATAAACTAATACTAAACATGTAAATGAATTCTTATCTATCTTATCTCGTAACTCTCTTTGATTACTTCTACAGCTGATTAGTCTGCGGAATAAATAGACATAATGGTCTATACCTATTTATGGATAAGAATTCAGGAAATTACTATTTAAAGTAATTTCCTCCAAATATTATCTACCTTTTGGATAATATTAATTAACAATCTTTTATTGTTAATTTCATGTAACGATACACCCCGTTACATCACCCCTCCCTTAAACGACAATCACTCTGAATGTCATTAGGTGGAGTGGTCGCTAAATGACCACTTAATTTTTAAAATGATTTTGATTGGTCAGATCCATCATTTTAAATTCCATCGCATGAAGGAACAATTCATGCGGGGTGAGGATAGTGTTGAACCTTCGGCTGCGGTTCGTGCAGCCGCGGGTGACGCATTGTTATCTCTTGCGGTAGACGTTCCGTCTACCGTAGTGTCTTCCACTCGCACAACACTTGGTGTTGCGAGTGCACGTGGTGATTCACCACGTGAGTACGATCCCTCTTTAGAGGTCGATTATGAGTGCGAGTCGGACGAAATGGCCGACTCGGGGAGGATGGAACAGTCGCCTGATACCCGTCAGGCGGCTGATTATGAGCCTTCGAATGAGAGGGCTCATTCCGATAGACGTGTGAACAGTCTATTTGGTTCCGACGATGAGGATGATCCCTCATCGCCCGTACGATCTTTCGTACGGTCTCCCATACGATCACCTGCACGTGTTTCTGTGCAAGGTGACGACGGTGGCGTAAGCCATCGTAAGAAAAGTCCTCGTGGTACCCCTAC